>NC_081183.1:49221189-49298089 GCF_029867415.1 Vicia villosa | reverse complement strand
CCCTTTAAACTTATTCAACATGATCACTGGCTATGAGGATATCATCCACATAAAGCAACAAAGTAATAAGTGAACTTCTATGTCGAAATCTAAAGTAAACACGTTGGTCGAACTGACATCTAGTGAAACCTATGTGTGCCATGAACCTATCAAACCTCATATTCCATTCCCTATGAGATTTCTTCGAGCCATATAATAATCTATTTAGTTTGCACACATAATCCTCCTTGCCTTTTTCTTCATACTATTCATGTTTCTTCATGAGGATAATTTAACTAGATCACCATAAAATAAAACAGTCTTAGGTCAAACTTTTCCACCATAGCAAACAACATTTGAATGGACATGTACTTCACAAAAGGAGAGAACACATCATTGAAGTATATTCCTTCTTTCTGAGTGAACCCCCTAGCGTTTCATATTTCCTTGTATCTATTCAAGATCGTTCATTCAATTCCTTCATTCATTTTGAAGATCCACTTAAAGCTGACTAATTTGGCCCATGTGGGTCTCTTAATAAGCTCCTAAGTGTTGTTATCATTAAGAGATTTCATCTCATCATCCATGGCTCTAAGTCATTCAGTATTGTCTTGACTCCTCATAACTTCCTTAAAGTATCTAGATTCTTCATCCAAACTTCACTTGCAGAGATTAAGCCATAAGTTATGATATCTGCATAACCAAGTCTCTGAGGTGGTTTCACAATTCTCCTGGTTCTATCTTTAGCTAACAGATACTCATAACCAAGTCTCTTGTGCTTCTTCTTTGACTTCATCTCGATTTTGCATTTCAGCATCAAAATGTCCCACCTCAACTGGAAACTCCTCCTGTTCCAGATCCTCTTCGGAGATTTTCGTACTTCAATCAACGTCATCAGTTTTCTTGAAAGTCATTTCACCTTCATTAAAAACTACATATCGACTTGTGATACACCTCTTGTATCCTAGCTCTAGGAACCACAACCTATAAGCTTTGACTCCTTCAGGGGATTAAATGAACATATTTCTCAGAGCTTTAGGTTCTACCTAGTCTTGCCTAATGTGTGCATATGTTACACACCTAAATATTCTAAGTTTTTCGAGGTCAGGTTTATGACCTGACCAAACTTCTTTAGGTGTCTTCATCCCTAAAATAGATGAGGGACAACTATTTATCAGGATAACTACAGCCATGACTGCCTCAGCCCAAAAAACCTTGTTTAACCCCTCGCTAACCAACATGTACTTCACTCTTTCTAGAATGGTTAGATTAAACCTTTCAGCTAGACTATTTTGCTGGGGGAGTACTTGCAATAGTTTTGTACCCTGAAATACCAAAGACAACACAATAGTTGTTGAAAGCTTCATTATAAAATTCATTACCATTGTTAGTCGTCAACCTCTTGACTTTCCTGCCAGTTTGGTTTTCGACTAGATTTTTCCAACTTTTGAAAATTTCCAAAGTTTCATCCTTATCTTTCTAAATGAATACCACGACTTTCGTGAGCAATCATCAACTATGAATAGAAAATATCTTTCACCTGAGTGTGAGGGATTCCTTGCAGACCCCTAAAGATCAACATGGATATAGTTTATGGATCCATGCACTCTTTGTTCACCTCCGTTAAACTTATCGCTATAGGATTTACCACATACACAAGGTTTACAAAACTCTAGTTTTTTGACCACGACCTAGCAGATTTGGCTTTCCCAATTTGACCAGGCCCCTTTCACTGACATGGCCAAGTCTCAGATTTGGCTTTCCTTGATGACATTATAGAAGTCTTTATGAATTATTTCTATGATCATGGATCAATTTTTAAGATTGCATTGCCAATTTGAAGAGAGTACTTGAAAGATGTGTCAAGGTTAACCCAATTTTGAATTGGAAGAAATGTCACTTCAAGGCCAAAGAAGGTATAATGGAGGTACACTTAGTATCTGAGAGAGGGATAAAGGTGGATAAGGAAAAATTCAAGGTTATAAAAAAGTTGACACTTATTACCTCCAGGAGAAAAGTTAGAAGATTCCTTGTCCATGCTAGTTTTTATTGGTGGTTTATAAAATACTTCTCTAAAATATAAAAATCCTTGTCTAATCTGCTCATGAAAAATGTTGAAATCAATTTTCATGAGAATTAACCGGATTCCTTCCAAAAATATAAAGGAAGCACTAATTTCAACACCGATAATGCAAATTCCAAATTAGAGTATCTCGCTTTAGATCATGTGTGATGTCGGCGACTACGTTGTAGAAGTGGTACTGGAATAAAATAAGGACTAAAGTATGCATGTTACTAATATGCAAGGAGGAACTAAGATAAGGCGTAAATAAATTATGCAACGACAAAAAAGGGGATTTTGGTTGTAGTATTCACAATTGAATAATTTCCTTTTACTTGATAGGTTCAAAAATAATTGTCTACACCTATCATACAATTGTTAACTACTTTTAGAGCAGAAAGGATGCAAATACCATATTAAATTGTTGAATTTTGCTGCTTCGAGAGTTCAATCTGGAAATTAAGGACAAGAAGGGGAGCGAGAATATGGTCCATATCACTTATCAAGGTTAACTGGGGTGAATTACCTTGGTATGCTGAATTTGTCAACTACCTGGCAATCAAAGTCTCACCTCCATATATGAATTATCAACAAAAGAAAAGGTTCTTTTCCAACCTTAAACATTATTACTACAACGAGCCTCTGCTGTTTAAGAGAGACACCAGCGAAATTTTCCTGAAGTTGTGTTCTTGAAAAAAGATATGGAGAGTGTCATGAACCACTGCCATGCCTATGGTGGGCATTCCAGTACAACAAAAACATTTTCGAAAACACTACAGGCTAGTCTATATTGGCCAAGCCTCTTCAAGGATGTGCACTCGTTTATTAAAAAATGTGATTAGTACCAACACACTAACAATATTCCAAAACTCTAGAAAAAACCTTCCAGTAGTAAAAACCAGAGGATGCTACGGCCTAGTCGTAGCGCCTGCTACGAGTTGTAGCCCTCTCTACGACCTTCCCTTTCACCTATATCCCCTTCCCAACACGCCCTATATAAAAAAACTGCCAACACTATATTCTAGCCATAGCGCACGCTACTAGCCGTAGTGCTGGGAAATTTCTAGCTTTCCAATTCCTCTTTAATCTTTAGTGGTGGGCTCCAAACCAATTCCCCACCTTTAAAAACACGAAAAATACCACCATTTATCCCCAAAACTTATATTTTCATTCATTTTCCATATACACTCTCTCTCTCCCCCCCCCCCCCCCCCTCTCTCTCTCTCTCTCTCTCTCTCTCTCTCTCTCTCTCTCTCTCTCTCTCTCTCTCTCTCTCTCTCTCTCTCTCTCTCTCTCTCTCTCTCTCTCTCTTACTCATCTTCTCCATTTTCTCAATTTCTCCAAACAAAACCCTAAAACATCATTACCATCACCTCGTCCAAGACCTAAAAAAAAATCCATCAGTTACACTAGTTAAACTCATACCCCGCACTTAAAAACTCGATGTGGTAATTTTTTTAGAATAAAAGGAGTTAAAATATTATATAATACTAAAAGAGATAATTGTGTATATAAGTTGAGAAAAGAGATAATTGTATATATAAGTTTGTTTATCTTGAATAATTATGGATTTCACTTTTATTGTTGATGTAAAGACTTTTTAAGTAAGTAATATGCAAGTACTCAACTACGTTCATTAAGTCTTAAGGTATATTATGACCAAAATAAACCACTACTAAAATAATTGTTTTTAGTGACTGAATTAGAGCCCGAAAAAGCTTTTAAATCGGTCACTAAGACGTTTTGCGACTGATTTAGCTACCATCACTTTTTTGTTGAAAAAGTCCTAGTCGCTAAACTTTTGCAATGGATTTGGTGACCGATATTTAGAGACTGAATTTAGTGTTCTTCTTTCGTAAAATAAAAGTGTCAAAACCAAGAATTAAACTTGTTACCACTCAACCACTTAACTTCTTTTTTTTAACTTATATTTAAACATATATACATATAATATAACAAAGAAATAAAAATTTCTAAAAGTTTTTAAAAATTTAAAAAATCATTATAAATTTGATTTTATTATGCAATTTCACTATACACATATGAAAATTGTATAATAAAAACAAAGATCACTTTTATGAAAATATAAATATAAAATGATATTATTATTTTATTAAAATATATGTTTATTTGTTAAAACAATAAAAAAGTGAAATTTTTACTATATCGATCATTGTTCCTGTAGAACACTTTCGATTACCTCCCAGAAGAAGATTCCGGCGAGGTCACACAGGAGTTTGCGATGTTAACTTTAGGGATTTAAGAAGCACAGCTGGTGCGAGCTCAAGAAAATATGCATCTTCTTATCCCTCGGTTGGGAGCCCTATTTTTTTAGTGTTGGAGCTATAATTGCCCTCATTGATGGCGGGATCTTGGATTCCCTCCATAATGAACGAACTGACGTAACTTCCGTTGTTTGGCCCTTGAAGAGCTATAACGTACATAACGACGAATATCATTGAAGTGTGGATGATGGTTACGGACGTCGCGGGTTGGGTGACACTGAACTCGTTTATGACTAGGTCGGTCGTCCTGCAGTAACTGTCTTGACCGATCAAGATTCCAAACTGGGTCGGGACTCCATTCTGGGTTGCAGATCATGAATGAATTGGTACTCCTCAGGACCGATTATATCTTTATGCCCTGCTACTGGCTTGCCTAATCGGTCTAAATATTCCAAATATGTACAATCACTAAAAGCGAATTTTTTAGTAGTGAATCCGAAGTTCAACTTACCTAATTTTTTGTCGATCAAATGAGAGGTTAATTTTAATTAATTTAGTTTTTTTTAATATATATATATATATATATATATATATATATATATATATATATATATATATATATATATATATATATATATATATATATATATATATATATATATATATATATATATATATAGGTTTAGGATTTAGGGATTTTTTTTAGTGTGATGATTTATAATTTATACTACCTAGTTTAACTATATCGGCTGTGACATTTTAATCAAAACCAAGAGAGATCAACTTACTTTAGGAATAAGTGTGCATTAAATTGTTTCGTTTAATAACTAATTATAGATTTTGTTTGGTAAGACAATTTTTGAGCTTATAGCTTATGTCTTATAGTTATAAGCTCATATGATAATAAAAGATCTGTTTGGTAACTGTCTTTTTATCACGAGTTTATAGCTCATTTTACTGACTTATAGCTTATTTTCCATACGCTATTTCAAATAGTGTTTTAGCTTATAATTTATAGCTTATCATTTTTTCTTCCTATTTTGCCCTTATTATTTTAAATAAAACTCACTATTATTTTTTATAATTTAATTTAAAATAAAATAATTATATATTAAATGTTTTTTTAAGTTATTTTAATTTATCAACTAATTGAACCGCTAATTTTCAGTTCAATTAGCTTATCAGTTACAAGTCATCAGCTATCAACTATAAACTACAAACTACCAGTCATCAGTCATTAGTCATATGCTATAGCCTATAAGCTATCAACTAATTTATCGGTCGACTACTATTTTTACCAAACAGAGCCAAAAATATAAAATTTTATCATTCCGATTTTTGAATTCAAAGTTCTTATTGAGGTAGATCGAGAGAATAGATTTTTAGACAATTTTAAATGTTTTGATACTTAATCTATTAGAATGAATTGGATGTATAATATGTTATTTTTTTAACAAAGTAAACATTTACTATTCAATTACATTGTTGTAATTGTCAAAAAATTAAATAAATAAAATTTTTATATATGATCTACCTGATAAGAACTTTGAATTAAATTGTCAAATTATTGAAATTTAATGTTTATGTTATTTGTATAGAGTTACTCTTAGAGTAAATTAATTGTCCTCCATCAAAACATATACACACATAAACTTTCAAAAATGAATCATCTCCATTTTTATTTTTCATGTTATAGTAGGTTTAGAATTTCAACACTTAACTAATCTTTCTTTCTCATTTCCTCCTAATTCTAAAACCCTCTCCTCTTTATATTTTAATGGTCCAATGTTCCACATCATTTCCTCATGTTTTTTTATTCAACATGAGAGAGTCATAACAAAACTTTATTACAAACCATGCTTAAAGTTTGTCTTGAAAAAGTCACTTGTCCCATACAACCATAGTACATTCATTGTTATCTCTATGCCAATTTGCCATTTGATGAAAACCAAATCGACCATGCCAGAATCAACCTTTTTTCTATTTGCAGGGAAATGACAATGGTCCTTAATCTCAAATTAACTTTTTCTTTTTTGCCTTCTTCTTCTTTAAAATAAGTCACGGGTTAATGAATTATGGTCCAAAAATAAAGTTGCCATAGTACCATAATCAGAGAGCTAGGGAAAGAGTAAAGGAGAATACGATAACAACTTCACAAGGTCAAATTATTTCATATATCCTAAATGCTGTGTGAAAAATAGCAATCAGGTCTATTTCTCAAGGTTTTAAATGGAATCAAATGTACTATCATAAAGTAAAGATGAATCAGTATTTCTTAAGTAAAGATGATTAGTTGACTTTTTACCGGGTTAATGCAAACAAATTGTGTTATTTTTTTCCTCAAATAATTAAGGTCTTGTCTTTTGTTGAAAAATTTATTAACAGACTCTTTTCTTTTCTACAAAATCAGTTTGTAGGATGAGAAATGTTCATATTTATAAACACATGTTTGTCTTATATATTATCTAATATGAGACTCTTAACACGTTCTTTTTACGATTAGGGTTGAAAAATTGAGTGTGGAGATAAATGATGGGTGATCGATAACAGACTTATAAGCACATGTTCAAATCATATATTATCTAAGGGAAAAGCTAACTTGTGTCCCAAAGACACGGGTTAATATACTATTTGTAGAATTATAGTACCCTTAACATGTGCCCTAAGGGCACATGTTAGCATGACCCATTATCTAATATGAGACTTTTAATATATCACTTTACGGTCAGTTTAATAAACCTTAATATCATATTAGAATTAGAGTTTAATCGGAGTCATCTTTACTACCAGATTTATAAGCATGGTAAAAATAACTTATAAGGCTATGATTATTCACATTTATAAGTACAAGTTAATTTAAAACATATATTATATCATGTGGGACTCTAAACATTTTTTAACATTGATTTAATAATTATTTATTAGTTTATGAAAGTAACAGAGTTTTTTAACCACAAGATAAAAAGTAGTAATTTCAGAAATTTAAGTGTGTTCAGTAATGCTTTTACTCTATGTGCCTCGCAGGTTGAGCCATAAAAGTTGTTAAAGAAAAGAAGAGAAAGCAGCAGGTATAGAAGAAATATAGGAGCCTCAAATTCAAGAAAACAAGATAGGAAAGGTAAAAAAATTAATCCAGTTATGTCACTTTTTTTCTGAACAAAGAAATGCAAGTTTCACGTCTCTTATTGCATTTCAGAACCTTTATCGTGCAGCACAATCAAATAGCTAAAAATAGGGAATGAATATGTATAAACTATTCTTTAATAGTTATTTATTTATTTATTTTACCATCATGTATTCTGCCTACTAAATCGAATAAATTAGTTAGAGAATAATTTTGACATCAAGTAATTTAATTTCACTCTTTTTTCGAATGCAATTACGAAAATCGATTTGTAACATTAATAATTATTTTAAGAGAAAATGGTTGATGCGTGTAAATAAGTTTTACTGTCAACCAATCACAACAATGAATCAGGATAAATCAGACTTTAATTTTTAAAAAGTTTATATGACATAGCAAAATGATTTGTTTCTATTGGTTGACAGTGTAAAACTTTTTTACACTATCAGTGCACTACCTTTAATCTCTTATTTTAATTAAAAATAGTTGTATCTAATAACAACATTTTGGAGTACGCTTAACCGAATTTTAATGTGATGGTATAAAATCTAAAAAAATTATTTAATTTTTTTAACTCTTAAATAAATAAAAAATATAATTATACATTACTCTTGATTACGAAGGCAAGACAGATTTGATTCGTCAAACATGTATGTTGTATCTGTATTTTTTTTGACCAAATCAAAGTCTTACACTCGCAGTATATATTATGTTTGTTTTGCACTACCTGTTTTTTTACTTGCACATACATTGGCATGAAATTTTGCAACAATTAGTCTTTAGGATTTAGGGTCTGTCAAGTCACCCCCGCTCCGCCTTTATTTTTCGCAGTACGAACTAAAATTTTAGACTCGCAATCTCTAGTATTGCTATCAAGTTTTATTCCTAAACTATGCGTTTCATGGCAAATCACAAAGACTACGAGGTAAATGATCTAGCTTTTCAATTTACCTATTACAAGCTCTTCCTCATCTATTAAAAAAAAACTAAGTAATGAGTCAAGCAAATTCAAAGAAGTTTTTTCTAACTCTAAATCGACTCGACTATATCCTCTCTTGAAAAAAATATTTGAGAAAATAAATTGATTTAGAGGAAAAACAAGATCTTTTAATCTACAACTAGTCCTCGACTTCTTCTTCGTTTAAAAATTTTGATAAATCTATCGAGTGTGTAAAATGAAATGTTTAAAAAAACAATTGATAATTTGCATAATTCACTTGATAAATTTAACAAAGGAAAATACAACTTGAACCACATTCTAAGTAATACAAAAGAAACATATAATCAATCTGGTTTAGGATACCAACCTGAAAACAATGCTATAGCATTTAAGACATTCTGTCATGCTAGTAAGAATCCTAAGTGTAATATGCCAAAATGTAATAATTGTGTTGAAAATTATCATATTATTGTTTTATCTTATTTTATAATAAATAACAATTAGAATAACATGAAAAATACTTCTTCATCTTACCGCTATAAGAAAATGATGATCATGACCGAAATAGGAAACCTAGAAATACTGTGCATTTCAATAATATCATAGGACATAAAAGGGAGAGACAACTTGAACCTTGAGTCTAAATAATTAAAGAGGGGCGTATAATAAATATGGTTTAGGATACTGATGCGGTCGCAAGTGCACGGAAATATCAAAGTAATATAAAAGATTGTCGAACCCACAGAGACCAATGTCAACCTACTGTAATCTAACGTCGCTTTGTAAAGCTAAGGCTAATGGTTATAATGGTACAAACGGAAATATTGACACTAATTATTAAAGGTTTGAAAATAACGATAAAACGAGCCCAAAATATGGATTTTGTGTTCCTAAGGGACTTGTAGAATTCGGGTGCTAACTACGATTAGATAAAGTTCCATACAAAATATTGACTTAAAGGCTCCGTCTCACACTTGCGCGCTATTGACTAGAACCACACTTCCTAACCACAGGATTTTGCTCTCGCTCGCCTGTTTCAATTAAAAAGCATATTTTGAAAGTCAATAAAATTCTAAACGATGCCAAAAGCGCTCTCGTTGTTTTTAGGATTGATGTCTAGTTTCCACTATCCACTTCGTTCCTCACACTCTCGCGCTATCGGCCTGAACTTTAGTTTGCTCCTCACTCTCGCCTCGAAACAATAAAGCATACAATTGGAAACACAACAAAAACAACATTTAATAATAACTTCGCACATATAATTTTCTGCCGAGTCCCGTCGGTGACGACGATCCTCATACGCCAGACTCGAGACAATTTAGCTAGACATGGAATTGAACGTAAACAAACTAAACATGATAAACTTAATAAAGGTCAGCATGCTTGGCAATTGTAAAACGGAACAGCTGTAATAATAAAGCAATAAATAAAGAGCCTGTAAATGCGGGAAAATAAATGGAGACTTGAATTAAACGAAACTGGAAATAACTTCAATAAAATGATGGCAAGATTGATCCATGCGATTACATGGATTACGGCCTAAATACTAATGGTTGAGTAGTTCCTTGATGTGACAAAACTACTTATTTTACAATTATGATTTCTGCCTAAAACTATGAGCAGCGCTTTCACGCACAACTTGGACGCCCGGAAACAGACCGGAGGTCCTATATATAGATCTAAGAGGTCTGGTAACTACCCAAGTCGTGCAACCATAGTGGAGGTAGAAGCAATTGGAGAACTGCTCTAAACTGCCAATTTTCACGATACTGTTGTCTGAGAGTTAATGGCGAACGACATTAGGACAATGGCGAACGCCATTTCCTTGAGATCATTAAATGATGTGGCAGCTGGGAAGATGGCGAATTCCATTTACAAATGGGGAACACCATGTACAAACGGCGAACGCCATGTCAGCATAATGGGTTTAGCTCTTTTTGTTGTTCTTTTGCTCCTTTTATGATTTCTTCGCATAAACACTCCATAATTGAGTAGTTCCTAAAATACGAACAAAGCATGGCATAATACTACAAAAATATAATAAAAATATATTGAATAACATGTGAATCAGGTCTAAAAATACGATACATTTACATGTTACCAACCTGAAAACAAAGATAAAACCTTTAATAAATTCTACCATCCTAGTAAGACACCTAAGTGTAATATATCCAAATGTAAATATGATGGTAAAAAATCGTCATATTGCTTTATCTTGTTTTATAACAAAAAACAAAGAGAGTAACATGAAAAGTACTTCTTCTTTACCAATATACTTCTTCTTTAAGATATATCTCAATAATATCCACAGGTCAAGAAGATTTAAATTTGGAACTTTAGAATTAAATCACATCAAAATTAAAGTTTCTAATATTGGTTGATTGAACTAATTAGGAAACTTAAAGATTTGTTCCAATATTCAAAAAGGGGCCTTGCAGATTTGGTGCAGTCTCTAGCGTATGGGTCAAGTAAAGATTAGGACAAAGGTTGTGAAGCCCATGGACTGCCTGAAGACTATTTAAAGAGAATCCTAGCCAAATGGAAAAGTATCTCAAGAATTACAAATTAGGGGAAGTCTAAGGGTTGCAGTTTTGGGAGTCTCTTGTGTTCCAAATCTTCCATGTATCTTTTGATACTGGGTGACAAACTGTATGTCACTTGACTATTTTTTAAGTTGTTTGTTATCACTCAAAAGCCTTTAGGTAATGAGTTGAGTATTGTTATTGATTGAAGTTTTTAAGCAAGATCAAGTTTTGTTCTTAGTTGAACCTATGAAGCAAGACTAATTTTATTTTACTAGAAGTGTAGTCTTCCCTTGTCACTAGTTTGTGACTTGTTTATTTGAAAGAGTGATCTTTCTATTTTAGTTCCTTTTGTCGCAGAGGTGTATCTTTTTTATCACTGCGGTGATTGGAAGTGGTATGGTGATTTCTCAGCTCTAGATGACAACTTCTAGGCAGAAGTAACGCTGGAAAGTGATTAGGCGATAAGTTGTAAATGGGGGAGTTTAGCTTTGAACTAATACTATTAATAGTGGAGTTCCTTCCTAGCTTGGTAGCCCCCAGATTAGGTGTTGTTTGCACTGATCTAGGTCAACAATCTTCTGTGTTATTTACCATTCTACATTTTTTTTCTGCATATGTTTCTGGTTGGTAAATATGTGATCTGTCAGCAGATGATGTTAAGACATTTGTCCTAACATAATTGTTTGTGTTGAGACATCAATCTCAACTTGTAAGTTGTGCTTGTTGTCACTCTATGATTTATCTACGTGCAAAAGTTTCAGATGAATGCTATTATTCTGTATCAGGATCAGATATCATAACATTTATCTTGATGTCATGTTCTGATGTTGGAACATCGGTATCAATATGTTGTATCTTCCACTGTACCAGAGAATTTACCATTCTGCATTTGTTTTTTGCATATGTTTCTGGTAGGTAAATATATGATATATCAACAAATGATGTTAAGACATTTGTCCTAACATAGTTGTTTGTGTTGAGACATCAATCTCAACTTGTAAGTTGTGCTGGTTGTCACTATGTGATTTATCTATGTGCCAAAGTTTCAGGTGAATGTTATTATTCTGTATCAGGATCAGATATCAAAGCATCTATCTTGATGTCATGTTCTAATGTTGGAACATTAGTATCAACATGTTGTATCTTCCACTATACCAGAGAATATCACTTGCTAAAGGTGTTGATCATGGGAATCTTCTTGACTGGAATTCACAATCATGTTGTCCATGTATACCTCCAGTGTATCACCTATCTCTTCTCGAAAGACATTTTTCATCATCCTTTGGTATGTTGCACATGCGTTCTTCATTCTAAAAGGCATATCATTTTACTAATAATTGGAATGTCCAGTCAGGAAGGTCGTCTTCTTCCCATTAGGTTCGAACATAGGTAACAAATTGTACCCTGATTAAGCATCCATGAATTATAACATCTAGTACTCTGCCGAATAATCTACTATTTTTTTATATATTTGGTAGAGGATAGGAAACACTTGGATATACTTGATTACGATCACTATAGTCTACACACAGCATCCACTTACCAGAGACTTTCTTAACCTGTGCAACATTGGAGAGCCATTATATGTATTACACTTCTAAAATAAAGTTGGCATTCAGCACACCTTTGACCGTGCTGGTTGTAGCTTCGGCTTTCTCCAGTGATTGCCTCCTTTTTTGCAGTGACATGAATTGGGCATTGGGATTGATGTTCAGCTGATGGCATGCTATAGTGGAGTCAATGTCGGGAATTTCATATGTTGAAATGGAAAATAGGTTCGCATTGGCTCGAAGATACTTTATCAACGTGTTATTTATTTACCTCAAAAGGGAAGTCGGACCCTATCTTCATGGATCTGGTTGGATTATCACCAAGCTGGACAACTATGAAATCATCATTGAGAATTAGTCTGACTTCCTCTTGCACACATCAAGGTTGAACATATCGAACTTCCAAAGAGCTTTCTCTGCTATGGCTGAAGTGATGAAGTTTTTAAGTATGACTTCGCGGATATGCCTTGCCGCCTTCAAGCCCATGTGAATCACAATCGATATTGTGGTGTTTCTATGATACGTTACTTTAAGGTGCACTGGGGACTCTACAACATTTAGCTTTTCCAAGAAGGACCTGCCAAAGATGCCACTAAAATCACTCTTAGACGACACTACTAGGAAATGAAGGGTTACCTCTCTCTCTCTCTCTCTCTCTCTCTCCTTATCTAAGAGATAATGGTAGATATATCATTCCACCGGGATAAGTTATGGAATCATCAAAGGAAGCAACGCTTCCATACTGTGTGGACTCAGGTCTAGTTGACAGATTCCTAACTTCTCGGGAGCTTTAGTGTATAGGACGTTACACAAACATACATTGCCTATGAGGAATACCTTCACTGTGTGATCCATCACAATTACTATTTTCACCAACAACAACTCCGTATATGGGACTCCACGAAGCTTCTCACAATCTCAAATCCTAGCATCTACATGTCTTTACTTTATGATTTGGTGTCATATGTAGCTTGGATGAGTTTCACAGGTGATAGATCTTTGTTGAATACAACTTTCACACAGGACTCATTGATAACAGAGAATTGAAGTGGTGTTGGATCTAAGAATTCAGCGAGTTCTTAGGTGTAACGAAGGAGGTTCCCCCCATCTCACTATGGTGTTAGTAGAGACATTTATTTTGATCTAGAATGATTTGTTCGGGGAATTTCGGCAGAATCCAATGTCGATTCCTACAGACGTTGCCACTCTTCCGAGGTGAGAAAGTGGTTGATTTATACTTGCTCCATCGTGAGTGCGATCAGTCAGGAACAAAGAAAATAATTTTTTGGTAAGGATGGAGTCTTAAAGTTTTTTTTGCCATGTAAGATTGCATTTTGCATATAGCATGGACAAGTTGCAGATGCTCTAAGATCTTGCAAGTGCTCAAGGTATTTAAGTTGCGGTGTCTCCTCTAACTACTATTGCTCCTGCTCTGAGCATCACTCTAAACTCAGACACTAAGACTGTAACTAATGGCCCTAAGGTCGACCAACTTGTTATAGCTACAACGACTTTGATTGTG
Source organism: Vicia villosa (assembly GCF_029867415.1). Taxonomy (NCBI): domain Eukaryota; kingdom Viridiplantae; phylum Streptophyta; class Magnoliopsida; order Fabales; family Fabaceae; genus Vicia; species Vicia villosa. The sequence continues at coordinate 49,284,162 of NC_081183.1, read as the reverse complement.
GGGGAAGTGCCCCTGTCCCCGATTTTGACAAAGAGGGGCGAGGAAGAAGGTCAACACTCCCTCTAAGAATAATGTACACTTAAATAAACTCGTCTTTCTAAGGACGGATCTTCAAGGGAGATGACTCGCTTCACGCAGATTCATGCTGCTTTTTCCTTCCAGCTTCCCCGTGCTCCTAAGGAAGCTGCTACGGTTGTTTCAGAGAAGGACGTGTTCTATGTTAAAAAACTCTGTGAATCGGAGAAGATGGAGCTCTTTCGAGCTCACCCACAACATGTACCAAGCCTCTTCCCTGTTTTTTCTGGTTGTTGTTGGTCGAGGAGATCTCTTGGTTACCTATAATCCCTACAAGGAAAGGAACACTTGGAAGGGGAAGTGTGAAACTATATAGCATAAAAGTTTTTATTCTAAAAGGAGTTGACGGTGTTGCACGACAAATCCACACTTGCTGACTATTTGTAAGAAGATGAAAAGCCTTACGACTATCCTTCGACCCTTGCTTCATAGGTAATTGAGTTGGAGGCTGCTCTTGCGGAGGAAGACAAACGGCGTCAGGAGGCCTGTAACTCTATAATTGAGATGGCATGCCGAGCAAAGGAGGATTGAAAAACTCTTCAATAGGAGATCGAGGCTCATGTAAATTCCCTTAAGACTCTTGAATATGAGGTCGTCAGTCTGAAGGTGACACTTCAGGGTTCCCTTTAATGGATTATGCGGTCCATATATGGGGTTCGCGAATAGGTCGTGGAACTGGCCAATACATTATGCCATATTGCTCTCATTCCTATTTGAAAGCTAAACCCCTTCCAGGCTGCTCTTGAGGGGATCAGGAGGATGGTCTGTGTACCTCGGCTTGGGGTGTCTCGACTTGAGTTCTCCTTTTTTTTTCTTTTCTTTTTTTCTTTTCCTGTAATGTTTTCCAAGTTGTATTGTCTTGGATGTAACAATTGATATTTATAAAAGTAGTTTTACTTATCTGGGCTTAGCATTATTTAACTTTGAGTCCTGTATTTATTTAGTAATGGAAAATAGAATTTGTGGTCTAATTTATTTACAGTGGATGTATTCGTTGAACTGTACATCACAAAAGAAGCTATTGAGTTTTGTACAAACTATTGGTCAGAAGCGAGCTCTATAAGAATTCTCGAGTCTCATCATGATGGAAGATATGATTATAGAGGTACTCAAGGTTTAAATGTTAAGACATTAGACCGAGATGTAGTTCTTCAAGAATATTTGTATATATTGATTAATGTTGTTGTAGTTCAATTTTATTTTTCCACTCATAAAAGTCTTATCCAGGAAAAATTCTCCCGGATGAGTGAAAAATTGTTGTTGAAAGAGCATAATAAAAGTTTCATAATTTGGTTGATGAAAGGCTTTCTAAAGAAAGTAGTACATCAGAGAAAATTAATTGGATTTCAAATATGCCTAAGTTAAATGTAATAACTTGGAGTGCATATGACATTACTAAATTTTCACTCTATATAAAATCAAAAGATGGTTGTAGTACGATGCAAAATAATGGGGTTATGGTTGAAGCTGAATCTATGTACTTCTCTAGTTTCAAAGATAACAACCATGTACTAGCATCTAGAGTGTACTTTGGGGTCATAGAAGAGATTTTAGATTTTGATTATGCTACTTTTAAAGGGCCTTTATTTAAGTGCAAGTGGATTAAAAGTAACAATGGGGTAGAATCCGATGAATTAGGATTCACACGGGTCGATTGTAACACCCTACTTTCCCCATAATTTAATTATAAAATAACAAAATAACTTTTACAAAATATCAGAGTTCACACAAGTAGGAATGTCACATCCCGTAAAAACTCATGAACTATCAAGTCACTTAATCCTTTACTGCTTAGCAATTAAATCATATAGCGGGAGTTCAAAAATCAATCACTTCGACGGCTCTAAGGCCTTAACAAAATAATCCCACCAACTTGTGGTTTAACATTATCAAAAATTAAGATACATAACAAAATGAAACAACATAATTAAAAGTCTCATAATCCCCGTGTTACGTATCGGAACGACTCCTGAGACTCGACAGAGCAACACAAGCTACATGCTTGGCTCAAGTACCTGGATTATTTGTACTTCCGAAGAAGCACAGACCCAACAACAGAAAATGGTGAGAATTCCAGTCAAATAATAATCGGTAAATATTACATGCTAAGAATTAGTATTCACAATCAACATAACAATCACATATATAAACCAATCACGTAACAACATCCCACACATTCACAATGCAAAATTCATATTTCAATTATGTATGTAAGTGATTCACCCATCACGACTCTATGCATGTGATACCAACACAACCAATACAGTTCAATTATATGAACCTGATTCCCTGAACTACAACTTATCTCCACGCGACTGTACCTCGAGACTCCGGATGAGACTAGGCACCCATCATGGATTCCCACCTAGGATCATCTCCACATAACACGACATGATGATGCATGACATACAATCATGCATAATTCAATATAACATTGTACATACCACGATCCTCATTGATCACACGTGAGCCAGATACTCACCATAATTCCTTTACTGAATTACACCATTCACATTAGAACACACATCAATAAGAATTTCACAACCCTGACACACAAGCCTCATACCTACTCTAAGTCTTGATAAAACCCTCATATTTTACCTATTCTCTAGTGAACTAAATCATTCTCTAATTATCTAAGTCATTTTAATCTCTAGAATGATAAGAGTTCACGTTTCATACAAAGTCAGGAAAGAAATAGCAAAAATGGGAAAATTTTACACAAGCCTGTCCATACACGTATTGCCCTCCCCTTACGCGTAATGCCTTGTTCCTTCACCTACCCTTAAACGTAACGCTAGTCTATTACACGTAAGTCCATAGACCATTTTCTCCTAAACACCGCTTTCAAGACACCCCATACGCGTAACGCCCCTCCCCTTACGCGTATTGGCAGAAGGGTGTGCTGCCATAGGGACAGGGCATCGTATCATACACATAATGCCCCTAGTGAGTCCCCACATACGCGCAAGGCCTCCTCCCTTACACATATGGGTAGTCTGTGATAGAAATTTTTTCATATTTGTATCAAATCGCAGCAGCGTAATTTTTCTCCATTGGAGCACTTCTAAGCTCCTTTAATCAGTCTTAACGGTCTATCAACATACAGGAACTTTTTCACATCAATTACATACCCACAATCTCAGATTTCATCACCAATGCATTGTTCATCAAGAACTCATCAAAAAAAAATTCACAACAACAATTAAACATATTGTGAGGTTTTCAGTATCATAATCATACACATAGATTCAATTACGAATTTCAATCATAATCTATACACAAACCCATTCCAAATCAAGACAAACATAGAAAATGCACATTAACCTAAAAGGGAAAGGAACCCTCATTACCCTCTCATGTTCATACACCATTAGATGAACTCATTCTCCCCCTTACCTTAATTCTAAGCTTGATTTCCTTTGGAAATGGTGAAACTCGTTGATTCTCTTGTTTTCCCTAGCTCTCCTCTTTCTATCTTTACGTGAAAAATGTTTTCTAACTTCTCTATTCTCTCCATATGTTCCCTAATTCCTTATTATTCCAATGATTATTTAATTAATCCAATAATACTAATAATTAAAATAATAGTAATAAAAATAATATGAATGACAATAATATTATCAATAATAACAATAATTTATATTATCTATTACCAATATCCTATTATTATTATTATTATTATATTACTCTTATTACAAATTCATTAATTAACTAGCCATTAGCTTAGACACTACCCTTGTACTAATACCCTTACTTCAACTACCACCATTCTCAATTATAAAAATATAACACAAATGACTAATTATTTAAATGGATGGTTACATTGATCTTGAAAAGGCAACTTATATGAACAAACCATTCATTATGGCAACTCAAGCAAAACAAATTTTTTATGTCATTGATCCTTTCAACACTAGATGGTCAATTGTTCTACAAGGAAAACCTATTCCTTATAGTGATAAAATTCAAGATTTAAATTTTGAGACTCTTCCTTCGCAACACATGTACTTCTATCATCTGAAGAAAATGATTCAAATGATAAGCATGTTATTCATCATGATCATCAAGAGGGGGTATGGAAAAATTAGTAAGAAAATGTTATATATCACTTAGTAATATATATTTATTCATTTAAATTATTTTTTTATTTTTTTTACTAAAGATTTAATGTTGTTGTTGTTGATTATCCTAATTGGTTTTAAATGTTGTTCAAATTAAGGTGCTTAACGACCGGTGACAAATCACAGAAGAGAACTTTTTGACGACCTACAAGACTTTGCAATTTGGTTATTGCTTTTGTTAGTTAATCATTTGTTTTAGTTTTGTTGTAAAATTATAAGGTGTGTCCCATATTGACTTTTAAAATTGTGTAAACATTAAATATTTTTGTACAATGTTTCTGTTTGAGAAATGGACAAAATGTACAATGTTTTTGTTAGAAATAGGAAAATTTTGATTCTGTGATACATATTTAAATGAAAATATAGAAAGTTAAAAGAAATTAAAGAATAATGTTTTCCCCCGGTTAATATTACAAACTGTGGTCATAATATTGCTTCATTAATTCGGTTTTATTTTCAACCAAGATTAAATTTTGGGTATGCCATCCATTTTTTAAAATAATAAAAATGCAGTTGCTAAAGATCGAACCCATGTGAAAAAAACTTTACCACACAGTTAATCCAAAATCGAGGGATAAAGTGGCAATTTTTCATGATGCCCTTTGTTACCTTGCACGTGCGACCGAGGTATAATCCCCTCACACCGGAGTTTTAATGTGTTTTTTGTAGTAGAGAAAAGTCTTTCTTCAAAAGATCATTAAAATTCAGCGTTCCTTTTAATGGACGGGAGATGAGAACACAAGAAGAATAAATTGATTTTGGGGGATACTATTTGTAAAGCTAAATATTACAAATAGATATAAGTTTAACTATATATATATATATATATATATATATATATATATATATATATATATATATATATATATTGAATCTTGTTGTGAATGATGACAAAATTCAATATCAATTTGTGAGGTAAAAAATAGTAGTAACCGAAATAAATGGTCTACAACAATAATAATTCGTACAAAGATAATATAATAGAATAAGGCGAAAAAAAGACGAAGATTTGTTTATCCAATTCGATCAAACGATCTACTTTGGGAGAGAGAGCGGCTCTCCAATTCACTATACTCAGAAAGTTGTTACAAGAGATTACCGATGAGTTACAAGAAAATAGCCTTCGCAGTTCTCGAAGAACAAATCCTATTTTCTATCCAAGTGTTTCTCAACCTCTCCGACTCTCAATATAAGAATCACTCAAACCCAAACCCAAGGTTTTTAGAAGTATTTTTCAACCCCCTTTTTCCCTTGGAATTCCCTAAACCCTTATTCTCCCTTGTTCTTGTAAGCTCTAAGATTGTCACACTATAATAACAGAATATATACATATTTATAATAGCCAAAATCTAACAAATCCATAACAAATCTCAAAACATATCTCCTTAATTGTTAGAATAAAAGATATTATTATAATTTTATAATATCTCTCAAATATTATAAATATCTTATAATATCTCTTAGACTATTATAAATATATATCTTATAATTATTGAAGCGGTAAAGCGACAAACAACAAAAGTTTTGGAAATATTTATCCGGGAAATTATCGTCTCCACAGGGATTAGTGCATTGAACTGCCGTTCGATAAGTCTCGTGTTTATGAGTTTGGGTTAAAATGAGTTTAAAGTAAATTGGTGGAATTAAACTATGAACAAGAACAAGAATTTCATTATTCGGACAATAGAGACTCTCGAGATTTGGAACTCATATTCCCGTTAAAATACTTAAACTTACTACTCAGTTGAAATCAACCTAAACTACTAATCAACATCATCACGTATCGCTCACACAGAGGTTATGTCTAACACAAAGTGAGACAACGACCGTATTACTCGCGTCGACGATCTCTCAGCATAACACGAGCAACACATAAGCATTAAGAACCGACACTAAAGTGAATACTAAGTTCTAATCTATCTCTAGAGTTAAAACCCAATAAATGTTCTTCCTAAATCCGGATTCGAATCATCCATCTCTGCAACAATCCAAACCCACATAGAGAAAGCAATCACTAATGAATATTTGTAATGAAAGCATTAAATAACACCATGAGCAATAAATATACATATAAACAAAGCATACTTACAACAAAACCCCAAACATAAATGGTTACAAAGAGAAGAGGAAGAGAAGAAAACCCAATTTCTCGCGGTGTCAAACACGATCCACTAAGCTCCCGACCCCGGATCATCCATGAGCAAGCCATAAATGTTGTTTTCTAAGCTCTAATGTACAAAAAATGAAGGTGATGACTTTGGGAACAAATACCCCAAAGCATAACCCTAAAAAAATATGATTTTTCCCTATTTAACACTTTCTAAACCGCCCAGACCGCGCTTAGCGCGCAAAACCGCGCTTAGCCCGCTCAAGAGAAAAATGAAATCTTATTTTAGGCATAACTTGAGAACCGTAACTCCGATTTGCACCCGGTTCGAAGCGTTGGAAAGCTTACTTCATGCTCTATCTAACAATGAATAAATGAAAACCAAATTGATGATGTTTATCATCCTTATTTTAATCCTTATCCGCCGACGAATTGGTAAAATCGCGCGTTTGAAGCGGTGTCTTCGACACTTTATTGCTCATGCTCCAAATACGCATCAATGCCTAAAAAATGAATAGAAAACAATCAAACGGTACATTAATGAATAAAAAATGCAAAGATTATGTAATATGTACAAATATAACGAAAATGCACGCATTCACGCATAAGTTAAGGAAAAAGAGACGATAAGTATTGTAAAACTATATACACAAATAACTACAATTTAGCACTTATCAATAATATATTTTTATATTAACTTATATGATCTCCAAATTTAAATAAAATATTCTTACATTAATGAATGGATCAATGAATCGGATCGATTGAATCCGATACCCGTAAATCGCTCGAACCAGATTATTTTTTGACTTTTTGATTTTTGACAATCTCAAAACATGTTTTCTTTCTCTTCATCAACGAAGGTTTTAAGACATACTTCAACAATATATATATATATATATATATATATATATATATATATATATATATATATATATATATATATATATATATATATATATATATATATATATATATATATATATATATATATATATATATATATATATATATATATATATATATATATATATATATATATGACGTATCATATGAGAATGACATTTTTATATGAGAATATGAGAATGAATGAATCTGAACCATTTGATTTTAAAATAAATGGTGGGATTATATGTTAATCTTTTTTTATATGATACGTCATATATATATATATATATATATATATATATATATATATATATATATATATATATATATATATATATATATATATATATATATATATATATATATATATATATATATATATATATATATATATATATATATATATATATATATATATATATATATATATATATATACAGGGGCGGTTCTATAGCCCAGCAAGCCCGGGCACGCACCCGGACTCAACCCCTATTTTCTTTGTATTCCCCCAAATTTAATAGCTGGTTTTTAAACGAAACCAGGGGCAAAATTAGTAAAAATAAGGATGTAAAAATTAAAACAGATGAATACCCAATGGTCTAGACAGGCCCAACCCAATTAATTATTTATGACTTAAAACAGAAATTAAAAAAACAAAACTAATCAGTACCGCAAAAACCCTCTTTTTATCTCTGAGTTTTTTACTGTTCCTATTGCTCTCTCCCCTTTACGTCACTTTCAATTTTAATTCCAACTAGCACTAGCAGAGCAGGTAAGGTAATATACTTCTCTTAATTTGTCTTCTTATTAGTTATTATATTAATACTAGTATTATATTATAAAATTATATATTCATTCATTCATTCATAGTTCAATATAGTATCAAAGTTCAATTTTATTTTAACAATAGTTCAATTTGTGTGTTACAATTTATTGTCAATTTTATAGTTCAATTTTACACCACTTTCATAATTCAATTTTACATAGTTCAATTTTACGTCACTTTCATAGTTCAATTTTGCATACTTTAATTTTTATTTTAACATAGTTCAATATAGGTTAATTTTACATAGTTTAATATAGGTCAATTTTACATAGTTTAATTTAAAATAAATGATAGTTCAATTTTTCTTCTAATATTTATATTGTATTTTTTATTTTAATTGAAACTCTACTCTTTTTTTTTTGGGTTCTAATATAGTATCAAAGATTTTGGTTAATTTAATAGGTCATTCATAATAGTAGAATTCTCTTTTAATTTTGTTGTTATGAATTATTTATTTTATTTAATTATTCGATCTCGTCAATTTGTGTGTTACAAATTGATTACTTAAAAATTCGTTTCACTTAATCATTAAATTTCAGAGATGAGGAGGTTTTTGGTTCCTAGAACAAGTATTGAGAAAGTGAATGTTAAGCAACTGGAAGTCGAAGTAGAAGAAACACCCCCTAATGTGACCAACGAGTTTAGGGATGTCAACTTGCCTCCATTAGCAGGGATCCCCGTGGGGATTCTCCGTTTGGGGCCCCAAAGACGGGGAATTTTTTCCCCGCGGGGACGGGGATGGGGAACAAAGTCTCCCCGAAGGCACTTCGGGGACGGGGGTGGCGTAAATATCCTCCGCCCCGTGGAGTCCCCGCCCCGCCTAAAGTAACATAATGTCCTTTAAGTTTTATATAATTTTAAATTATTATGGAAGTTTATTTGTCATTTCATATAATTAATCTTATACACAAATTTAAAATATATATGTATTGTTAGTAAAAGAGTGAGATATAAATGATTATTTCAATTTTTTTAGTTTGAAATTTTTGTGGTCATGACACTCAATGTTATAGATTAAATATTGTTAAAACAATATATTTATCATAAAAGAATAATTTCTAAATTTCTTGTGGTTAGTTTTTTAATCTTTTACTATTAATTTGATTTAAAATAAAAAATAAAAAATATGTTTATGAATCTCCGCATGAACCATGGGGATCCGTGGGGACCCGTGGGGATCCGCGGGGATGGGGATGGGGGACAAAATCTCCCCGTAGCGGGGACCCGAAGTGGGGATGGGGAATAGATTCGAGGGTGGGGATTGTGATGAGAATGTATTCCCCGCCCCCGCCCCGCCCCATTGACATCCCTAAACGAGTTTAATCCAAATGAGATTGTGTGTGATCTAGGATGTAGGAAACAAATTCATGAGTATGCTCTGGATATTCAAGACCAAGTGAGGAGGGCATATATATTGAAGGGTCCAACGCAACTAGATTTAGCAAGATTTCCTCGTACTCAATTTGGGAAGTATTCAAGAGCATTTTGTAAAGCATGGTATAAGTATTATACATGGATTGAATACAGTGAGTCGAAGGATGCAACTTATTGTTTCTATTGCTTTCTCTTTAAGCCGCTCGGGAGGGCCGAACACTTTGGTTATGAAGTCTTCAACAAAGACGGATTTATAGATTGGAAGCATGCATCTAAAGGCTTTAAAGATCATATTGGTAGTCATGATAGTAAGCACAACTCATGTGTGAGGCACTATGATGATTATAGTAATCAAAGACAAAGTGTGAAAAGTATCTTTGCTAGAGCAACTAGGGAATCAGAAGAATTGTATAAGATCCGTTTAACTTGTTCTTTAGATTGTACTAGATATCTCTTAGCACAAGGCATTGCTTTTCGTGGCCATAATGAAAGTTGTACTTCTCTAAACAAGGGAAATTTTAGAGAGATGGTGGATTGGGTAAAATCTAATGATGAAAAAGTAAGAGATGCTTTTGATCGTGGTCCAAAAAATTACACTATGACTTCCGGTGACATTCAAAAGGAGCTTGCAACGTGTTATGCACATGAAGTTATCAAGGTGATTATGGAAGAGCTTGGTGATAGATAATTCTCTGTGTTTATTGATGAGTCACGTGATATATTTGTCAAAGAACAAATGGCGGTGATGTTGAGGTTAGTACAATGAGTTTGTTATTGAAACTACTACAATTATTAACTTAAACTTGTAAATTTCATTCAAACATAGACGAATACATTTGAATTTTTACTTATTTTTCTAGGTTCTTGAACGACAAAGGGAAAGTTGTGGAATGATTTATTGCTCTACATCATGTCAAATATACTACATCTGAGGCACTAAAGGATGCTCTTTATGGTATTCTCGATCGTCATACGTTATCTATTTCAAGGATACGAGGGCAAGGATATGATGGGGCTTCAAATATGAAAGGTGAGTTTAATGGTTTACAAAGAAAGATTCTAGATGAAAACCCTTATGCCTTCTATGTCCATTGTTATGCTCACTGTCATGCCCTCGGTTTTTCACCATACCTCTCGTGTGAGAGATACACGAACTGACACTTTTCTCTTTTTGCTTTTGTGTTTTTGAAAATCAGAGAGTCGCCACCGACTTTTATTTTATCCAACTAAGGAAAGGTTTATAAAAGAAACAGAAAAAGACCTTTAAGAAATTCTGGGTAAGGGGGTAGGTTATACAAAGGGAAGGTATTAGCACCCTTTATATCCATGGTTATCCATGGGCTCTTTAATTTGCTTAGCTCACTTGTTTTGAATCACTTTTCTCTTGCCTTGACATGCTTGTATGTGGTTTCAAATACTTTTGCAAATTGACTTTGTAATGATCCTTGTGCGGATGTATACAAAGTGTTTTATCTTTCGAAAGATGTTTTGACAAAAAGAACGTTAACTTCGTAATGATCCTTGTTTGGATATATACCAAGTATTGTCTTTTTTTAAAAGTTTTATTTTGAAAAACAACGGTATATGAGACATTTGTTTGTTTTGATTTGAGCAAGCAAATTAGGAGGTCTACCCTAAGTTATAAGGTCTTTTCCTATTTCCTTTAGAAAATTCTCCTTTCACCGGATGTAAACGAAAGTTCGATTTTGCATTTGAAACAGTAGAATTTGATTTTGATTTTGAAAAGAGTAAAAGAGGGATTACCCTAAGAGGTGCAAGTGTGATTTTGTTTTGATTCAGATATTTTATCTTTGAAGTTAGTGACCTAACGCTTCAATTTTTATCTTTGACATACACGCAATTTTATATGTGCTGGAAATTAAAATGCGGAAAGTAAATCTACGCTATTACATAGATTGTGCGGGAAATGTAAACTACGCTATTTACATGAATTTGACAACCTATACACTTGATCTAAGAATTTAAATTGCAAGAAAAATAAAAGAAATATTTTTGGATTTTTGATGATTGATTTTAATTAGAATTAATGCATGATTAATTTAAGTAAAATGAGGAAAAAAGTAGAAATAAAATTTAAACCTAAAAATTATATTTGAAATATGCCATATTGATTGTCAATTAATTTTAAAATAAAACTAATTTTTTTTTGGATTTTTTGAAATGGATTTTGAAATTATTAAGTTAAATAATCATATAATTATACAAATAATTACACAAATAATTAAAACTTAAATAGAAAATTATCCTAAATATGTACAAAATTAGCTTATAATATATATACTATATTTAATATAAAGAACAATTTTTTTTATGATTTTTTGATTAGTTAAAATAATTAAAAAGTAAATATATAAATATATACTAATTAATTATACAAAATATTTTAATATTTAAGAAAAAATAAAATATTTTATGTCAAAAAATAATAGATTATTTTAGAAGCCTAAAAATATTTTTATTATATTTTTTTGATTTTTGAAACTATTTTAAATTATTTTTGTAAAGAAAAATAAATAAAATAGAAAATATATAAACAATGATCAGGTGTGGTGGATAATAGAGTCTATAGCATGGACTGGCAAGGCTAGAGCGTTGGATCTTGAGTTAATGAAATCTAATGGCTGAGATCATAGAGCTCATGATATGATAGTGGAAAGCAACGCATGTGATTGGTCTGAGTTTTAAAACACACGCGCGCACAAACCAACCAACCAGGGCAAGCCACATCTTCATCTTCAACCTCCAGACTCCTCTTTTAACAGCGTTTGTTTTCAAAAGCGCTGTAATATGTGAGCATCAATCCTGCAAAATAACGAATAGGGGTAAAGGTGTACAGAAATTTTTCGCGACCTGTTCATTTGATTCGTACTGATTCACTGAATTCAACCATGCCCTTAATTTTGTCTAATTTTTCCTCTAACGAAAAACCCTAAAATAGAGTTCAAGAACCCTAAAATGGTATTTTCGTGGATACGTGTTCAAACTTCAATTAAACTTCCAGAAATGATCAGAACACCAAACTAAACTTAAATATGAGTCTACATCTTGTTAAACATGCAAGTATAATGAGATTTTTGTAAGTTTTAGTTCGAGAAAACTGTGAGGTGTAGTGCTTGATTCTTTGAGTTTCAAAGCTTGAAACTGATTGGAATATATTCAATGATGCTTGAGGATTGTATTTGAGTGTTTAGTTTGAATTACAAATGGCTTAAACTGAAAATTCGAATTTCAAATTTCTTGGAAAATTTCAATTGAATTTAAGAGTGATACAAGCAAGACTTGGGTTCTGAATTCGTGTCTCTTTGTTTACTGAAGTGTTCTAGCCATTATATAAGCAATGAAGTGCTTCAAAACTAAGCTAAAAGCATTAAGTGCTTTTGTTGAATTTTGGAAAATTTTTAATATATGTAGCTTTGAATTCAAGCAACCATGGCTTGATTTTTCCACACCTCTTGCTCTTAGGCCTGCTGTACTTCTCTTGCTGCAGAGCTTTGAATGTTCTTTGATGACTCATGCTTAGAAACTAAGCTACATATTATCCCTCCATTTTCCTTTTTTTAATTTAATCTTAAATGGGATAAAAGTATATCAAAAAAGAAACAAAAATGCTATGGGCCTTGGCTTGGTCGTGGGAGGCCCTTCACATTATGGGAAACATGTTTGGATCATGGAAATTGGGTCTCATTTGGAAGAAAAACATTTTTGATCAATGTTGATTTCATGCATTTTCCCAAAATTTAGCCAACTTCAACAAGGCATAATTCCCTCAATTTTTATCATATCAAGGAGTTCTTGTACTTTATGGAAACCTCAGAGAGTCCTCTAACCAATTTCTTTGGTCTCATATCAAAATGATTTTCCATGCTCCTTGTGTGTCCTTTTGAAAAAAGTGACTTTTTGTTGACTTTGAAAATGACCTGTAATGTCTTGATTCATATTTTTCAAATGGTGAATCTAATGATCATGGGACCAATTGCATTTGAAAGATAATTGAATTTCCTTCAAAATGAGATTTGGTTTGAATTCTTTGGATGAAGGATGAGAGAGTTATGACCAGTCAAAGTTCAGTTGACTTTTTAGGTGAAAACCCTAATTTTGAAACTTAGGGTTTTGTTGATTTTTGATCTTTCCTTGATGAATTTTGATCAACCACTAGTCAAATGATGAATCTTTTGACAAAATATGGATGTTGACAAAAAAATTCATTTTTGACTGTCTGTTGACTTTTTGGTCAACCGGGTCGTCTGTTGACTGTTTGAGCTGCTGACTGCGCGTCTGAGTGAATTGAAGTTTGAAAATTTGTATGGTGGTACTTTGAGATATATGGAGGTCCATGAAATCCATTTGAGGTCTCAAAAACTTGTTCTCCTGAAAAAAAACAAGAAACCCTAGTTAGGGAATGTTTGTGTAGGAGACAGTTAAGCGTTCCTGATTTTTGTGCAGTGTTGAGTCTCTGCTAATCATGTGATATTCAGAAGACTTCTAGAACAAAAATCTTGGAATTTATAAATGCAAAAGATTGATTTGATTGATGGTACAAAACACGGAGAATTGCACTGTCAGCGGTTTTGACTGTCAACTGGCTGTCCGGGTATTAATGAAGTAGTTAAGGTGAAAATTCAACAGTTAAAGTTAATTAATTTTCTTTTTGTTTTTTTTTTGTTGTGTTAATGGTGAAAATTTATTTACATGAGTTGTTAGAAAAACACAGACATAATAAATAAATAATATACACTGTATGCGAGCAAAATTACCGATAATAACCCTGAAAAACATTTAATGCACAGAAAAATAAATATTTAACTGGCAGAAAACACACAAAATATTATCTGGATAATTAAACTACAGTACAACAGATAGTACGACACTTAATACTGACAGTACAAATATTACATACTATAATGAACAGTACGACGAGTAAACGGTACGTTATTAAAAGATACGACAAACTTTAAGAATGACGATTAATAACCCATGCTACAAATAATAACATATAGATGATTGGGAGTGTAAACATCCTAGGTCCGCATTTTTCAGGACTATGCAGACAGAAGAAGGACATGATTACCACCACGACGGTGATGACCATAAGAAAACATGTTTCCATCCGCTTCGCCATTTTGCCGGGGAAGAAGAGAGAATGAATATGAAGTAGAAATTTGAGAGATGAGTTAGAATTTGATGTGAGATTTTATGGAAAAAATGAAAGGTATTTATAGAATGAAAAGAAGGATAGAGACGTTGGGGAATGAAGTGATTCCGTACAAAAAAGGAGAATTTGAGTGGAAGTAGGATTTGAAAGAAAGTGTATGGTAGGGTTTTGAAAAAAGAGATGTATAGAGTAAAGTTAGGATTTGATTTTGAAAGAAAGAGAAAGAAAAAGATTTTGAAAATAATAGAATATAGTACAAAAATTAGTGGGAAACAAAAGTTAACAATAATTTACTTGTTACCAGTACAGTCTGAATCCCCGGACTTTGCGCCTGCAAAAAGATTTAGTTCTGTTCCAATTGCGTCAGTACTATTTATCTGTAAATAAATCTCAAATAAATAGCGTGTGTGAAGTAATAAACAGTACTTGGCGTTTGTGTAAGAATAAATTCAACAGCGAGTCAAAATACCGTATAAGAAAAACTCTAAAAAGCAAGTATTCATAAATCAGGATATTTATGGAATAAAAATCCAAGATTATATGAAGCTCTTAATTTTTTAGATTGAAGTTTTCTTGAAAAAAGATGCGGGCAAATTTTTGGGTATAACAGCTATCAACAAGTGGTTGGAAGATTGTGGTGCTACAGTGAATATTATGCCACATTACTTACTGAAGAAAATTGGTAAATATGACAGTGATGTGAGGTCTCAAAATATGGTCTTATCGAACTACGGGGGCAAAACTAGAGGCACCATAGGTGTCATTCAAGTGGATATTACTATCGACACAGTCACTAGGCCGACAATATTCATGGTGATTGATGCCAAGCCAAGCTATAATCTTTTAGTAGGAAGAGAATGACTTCATGGCGTGATGGAGAAGACAACTTTCACAATACTATGGGGAACTTTCTGTTACAAGGTAATGCCGTTCGGAGTAAAGAATGCAGGAGAAACATATTAGCGTGCAATGGTACCCCTTTTCCATGATATGATCCATCAAGAGATTGAGGTTTATGTCGATGACATGATTGCAAAATCCAGAAGAAGAGCACCTCATCCACTTACAGAAGCTATTTGACAAATTAAAGAAGTACAGGTTGAGACTGAATCCGAACAAGTGCCCCTTTGGGGTAAGATCCGGTAAACTCCTGGGTTTCGTCGTCAGTAGTAAAGGTATTGAAGTTGATCCCACCAAGGTTAAAGCTATTCAAGAAAAGCATGCGCCTCGTACCGAGAAAGAAGTCAGAGGTTTCTTAGGGCGCCTGAACTACATTGCGAGCTTTATCTCTCATTTAACCACTACTTGTGTGCCAATTTTCAAGCAGGAAAGGTCAAGTGGAACAATGGAATGACGAATTCCAGTTAGCTTTTGACAAAATTAAAGAGTACCTCCAAGAACCTCCGATTCTGAAGCCACCAGTTGAAGGAAGACCACTGATTATGTACTTAACAGTAATAGAAAGTTCAATGGGGTGTGTACTGGGGCAACATGACGAGTCTGGTCGAAAAGAGCATGCAATATACTACCTTAGCAAAAAGTTTACTGACTGTGAAATAAGATAATCACTGCTCGAGAAAACTTGTTGCGCTTTGGCATGGGTTGCTCGCCGACTAAGACAGTATATGTTGAACCATACTACCTTGTTGATATCTAAAATGGATCCTATCAAGTATGTGTTTAAGAAAGCTGCTCTCTCTGGACGAATAGCAAGATGGAAAATGATATTAACAAAATATGACATTCAGTACACTACGCAGAAGGCAATTAAGGGAAGTGTGTTGGCTGACCATTTGGCTCATCAAGCTGTAGATAACTACCAGTCTATGAATTTCGAATTTCCAGATGAAGACATTATGCTTGTTATTGATTACGAAGAGCCTGGTCCGGTTGAAGGACCTGAACCGGGATCCCGATGGACTATAGTTTTTGATGGAGCTTCTAACGCCCTGGGAAATGGTATCGGTGTTGTGATCGTCTCTCCCGGAGGTTGCCATACACCATTCACCACTAGACTATGTTTTAACTGCACCAACAATATGGCCGAATACGAAGCATGCATCCTAGTTCTCAAAGCTGTAATCGACTTAAGAATCAAGGTTTTGGAATAATATGGGGACTTAGCCTTAGTAATCAGTCAGATTAAAGGAGAGTGGGATACGAAGCATCCAAACCTCATTCCTTACAGAGAGCATGTGTTAACTTTGATTCCTTATTTTGAAGAGATCACTTTCAAGCATATCCCGCGAGAGGAGAATCAGTTGGCAGACGCATTAGCTACTATGTCATCCATGTTCAAAGTCAGATGGGACAATGAGGCACCTATGATCACCATTGAAATATCAGACGAACCGAAATATTGCTATGAAATCAATAGTGATAGGGTGGAGGAAAGGCCTTAGTTCGATGAAGTAAAGAAATATGTCGAAGCTCAAGAATACCCTGAAGGGGCATCTATCAATGATAAGAAGTTTCTAAGGAGGTTCTCTGCTAAGTTCTTCTTGAGTAACGGAGTTTTGTATAAACGTAATCAAGATTCGACTCTACTTCGCTGCATGGACAACAAATAAGCTGAAGAGATTATGAATGATATGCACGATGGTATTTTTGGCACCCACTATAGTGGACATACGATGGCTAAAAAGATTCTGAGAGCAGGTTACTACTGGTCCACCATGGAGACAGATTTCCATCATCATTCTCGAACTTGTCACAAGTGCCAGATCTACGCTGACAAAGTATATGTACCTCTGGTTCCATTGAATGTTCTAACAGTTCATTGGCCTTTTGCAATGTGGGGCATTGATATGATCGGAGAAATCAAGCCTACCGCTTCCAATGGACATCGTTTTATCCTAGTAGTTATTGATTACTTTACAAAGTGGGCAGAAGCAGCCTCATTCGCTTCTATTACCAAGAATGTTGTGGCTCGGTTCATCAAGCATAATCTCATTTGTCGATATGGTGTCCCCGAAAGAATTATCACAGATAACGGTACTAATCTGAACAACAAAATGATCACTGAACTCTGCATGCAATTCAAGATTAAGCATCATAATTCTTTGCCGTATCGACAAAAGATGAATGGCGCAGTGGAGGACGCCAACAAGAACATTAAGAAGATTGTACAGAAGATGAAATTAACGTACAAGGATTGGCACGAGATGTTACCATTCGCTCTTCATGGTTATCGCACTTCAACACGTACTTCAACAGGGGCAACTCCTTTCTCCCTAGTCTATGGTATGGAGGCAGTGTTACCAATCGAGGATCAGATTCCTTCGTTGAGAATTATGAAAGACGCAGAGTTGGATGAAGATGAATGGATTTAGACTCGACTTGATCAAATAAACTTGATCAATGAGAAGAGACTTGCGGCTGTTTGTCATGGAAAGTTATATAAAAAACGAATGATCAAGGCATTCAACAAGAAAGTCAAGCACAAAGCATACATACTCGATGACTTGGTAATAAAGTGCATCATCCTACCATAAGGTGATCCTAGGGGCAAGTGGACTCCCACATACGATTGACCATTTGTGATTAAGAAGATATTCTCTGGCGGAGCCATGATGCTTACCACTATGGATGGTGAAGATTTTCCACACCTCGTAAACACGGACATAGACAAAAAATACTACGCATAAATATGACCCGCTAGGTTTACATACCTGGGCAAAAATAAGGGCATCCCGGCGAACCAAAAGGGTTCAAGCAAAAGTTAGGGATTATATATAAAAAAATGTGTACACCCGGAAAGTCGAAAACCTGAAAGGGCGGCTTGGGAAAAAAAGGGGTATCCCGGTAGGCTGAAAACCTGAAAAGGCAGCCTAGGAAAAAGTTAGGGATTAAAGCGTACGACTATGTCCCGTTGGATAACCCTTCCATTTTAGTTTAGCTTTATTACCAGAGTCAAGTTCAAAGGGTGCCGAGCATATCAATCACATTCTTCCGATAGCAATAAATGAGATATTTGAAGACATAATGGCAATAGCATAATTGAAACTTGATAGGATCATGTCAACATAGCTATTGTAACACGGTGAGAGAATTGACTTTGATATTTCACAAACAATATTGCGGTGAGCAAGAGTCGCCACAAATTTTATTTTGTCCAATTATTAGGAAAAGTATAAAAGTACAGGAAAGACCATTATGAAAAGAGTTTGAGTTCGGGGGGTAAGTTATGAAAAGGGAAGGTGTTAGCACCCTTTTCATCTGTAGTTATCTACGGGCTCTTAGTTTGCTTAGCTCGTTTTGTTTTGTTTGAAAAGCTTGAAAAAGCATTATGTGTGTGTGTGTATTTTGAAAGGAGGTTCCAATAAGGCAAAGCTTCGTAATTATCCTTGTGTCAGTCCTCAAGAATATTTATGAAGTGTTCTTTGAAGTTTTGTTTGATTTGAACTTGTGGTGTGAAAAACATTTTTTGTTGAGCAAGAAAATTAAGAGCTACTTACCCTAATACTTAGTCTTTCCTATACTTTATACTTTTCTTTAAAAGATAAGACTAACCATACCATTTGTGGGTAGGTAGTCCTATCTATTGGACGAGTTAAGGGACATCGAAGGGTCATCGATGGTCGTTGAAGGCAACATGATAGAGGTACCTTTAGCAAATTCAAGGGGACAATCATCTTTTCGAAGGCAACAGTTCGAGAGACTAGATTATGTATTCGTAGGCAACAGTTCGAGGGTCATCGAGGGACCATGATCTTTGATGATTTTTAATCGAGGGAAAATTTGCTATTGGGTACCTCTGTATTCGAGGGACACGACCATTTTATAAGTAAGGCAACCAAGCGGGGAGTACCCTAGGGGTGAGTGAGTGCGAGTGTGTTAGATTCGAGTATTTTATATTGTATTAGGTTAGCTACGACTGCTTTTAGTCTTTCCATACACACCCTAATTACCATACATCTAACAGTTAAAGTTCACAGTTCATAGCAGTTTGTATGTGCGGAAAGTAAAAGCGGAAAAGTAAATCCTAATTACTATTACATCAAAAAGAATTTGCAAACTATACACCTTATAGAATTTAAATAATAATAACGGAAATTAAACATACATGCGACAAAGATTGGAGTTTGAGATGAGAAAGAATATCGCGATAGGAAATTAAGTTTTTTTTGGATTTTTAGTGAAAGAAATAAAAGTCTAATTAAAACATATTTTTTTTTGTTTTTATTACTCAACCTAAGTGATACTGATTTAAACTATAGAAACTAATTTAAGTTAAAATGAGAAAAATGTACCTATAGATTCTAAATAAATAAGCTAAAAAACTTGTTAGGGGTGTAAAATTAGAATGGGAATAACAATTAGTATAGACCAAAACAATTAGAGATTAGGTCCACATAGAAATTCTACTTCTAATTTAATAAAAGAAAGAAAATAATTAAATAAAAACAAATAGCTGGCATTAGCATCACGTAGGAGAAGGGAGAGAAAAAACTTATCTGAGGTTAACTCTTCTTCACAAGTGCTTTTTGCAAGCAGTACTTTCTTCTTCATCTCAGTCTCACGGCGAGAATACTTCACCGATAGGGGGCGGCTTCGGCGGACGGATGCAGTCCGTGTGGGTCAGCGTGATGGTGGTCGGGAAGTATCCATGCGATGAACGGTTGATCGCGTGGTGCGTAGATCCGATGGCTGACGGCGGCTTCATAGTTCCATCAGAGGTGATGTCTCGCGTCGGGCTTTTGGATTCAACCTTCTTTTTTTCTAGGTTCTGCGGTTTCCGTCGGAGAACTCCTGCGGTGGAATCGTGCAGTGGGGTTGCCGCGCGGATCAATGAAGGCCGAAGCTAGAGCTGATGACGGCGTCGGATGTGAGCATCGTGTTGGTGTTTCCGCATTACGAGCAGAAAGTGTGAACATCGGTGCGGCATACTGTTTATGTTATTGGCTTTTGCTACTTGAATCTCACTTCTCTTTAGATTTTTGTTTGCGCAGAGTCAGTAATGAAATATTCCTGGTGCTAAAATTTATATTAATCACATCATGTATAAATGTATAAAGTCAAAGAGCCAAGGTTTATATAATCTTCAAAATGTTTTTTTTTATCAAGTTCAAATAGTTATAAACATGGTAGAACACCAACACACATTGTAACACCCCTTACTAACCTCGCGGCAATTTAAAACAATTATTCAGAATACATGAAATAAGGGTGCCACAATTCATAATAAATAAACATCATTCAGTCATGTCATGCATTCACTGAGGTAATCATCATAAATTAAAACGTTTCATGTTAACACAGCGGAAATTTATCAAAACGGACTAAGTTTAACATCTTTAAAACTTATCCTTCAAACATCAAAACATAACTAGAGTCATAATCATAAACTCTAAACAATCGCGTCCCCAGTGTTACAACTATCAGAGCATGACACCTGACGCTACTAAAACACTGACTCATGAGCTAATCCTCACCGATTCGAACAGCCGCTATCCTCAATCTGAAAATGACAACATGTAAGGGTGAGTCTCATCATAATTAACAAATGTTATAAGGTTATAAAGCAATAACACATCACAGTTGCATCATTCACCCAATTGTTTCATAAACAGACATTCAAAACAAGTCAAACAACAATCAACACATCATCAACATTCACAACACTGGAATACATCCAATCATGTTATAAATTATGCATATGTATGAACTGACACTATGCATGTGGTACCAACATCATCAAATGGGAATAACCCATGACCGATCCAACATCATTCAAGATACGACCCTGCCAGCACAGATTCCACACAATGGGAATCATGCCCTTCACTGATCCATCACACCCTTATGGATACAGTATCATCAATGAATATGAATGAATGCAACATATACAACATACTTATACCATCATCATCATCATCAACAACAACATCATCATCATCATTCAAGTATGTTCATATATATTAACATCATTCAATCACAATTCCATCATCATCATATACAAAACATACACGTATTTGCACCAATCATCATACTCAATAAGAATAGCATACATGTATTTTCATCATTCTAAAAACCAATCAATCATCATCATATAGATTATTCTATAA
This sequence comes from Vicia villosa, assembly GCF_029867415.1. Lineage (NCBI taxonomy): Eukaryota > Viridiplantae > Streptophyta > Magnoliopsida > Fabales > Fabaceae > Vicia > Vicia villosa. The sequence continues at coordinate 49,262,528 of NC_081183.1, read as the reverse complement.
GGTTCGTTTAGCTCGAAACGGCGCATCAAACGGACCAACAGTTAAAAAGTTATGCATCTTTGAACTTTTAAAAATATCTCAAAACATCAACAGCACGCGGCGCCATCTTAGTTCGCGGCGCGAACTGAGCGTTCCAAGAATCCTTGGCTCTCTGCCAAGCTATTCGCGGCGCAAACATCTGCACGCGGCGTGAAACGAGAAAAAGTTACGCCTTCGCGGCGCCAACACAGGTACGCGGCGCGACCTGTGCGTATCATCACACCCTGGCATTCTGCCCACCTGTTCGCGGCGCACCCTATGTACGCGGCGCGAACCGGTAATTTCAGAAACCCCAACCTGCAGAAAACAGCATTCTACACATCCCAAACTCACCCAATTCATACCAGTACGAACCTAGGGAAATAGAATGCTCAAACAACACGAAAAACACCTCATAATACATCAATCACGCATCAATTGAGACCATAACAACATAGATATCATGGATTCAAATGTAAGGATCAAACATCACACTATTTGACTCAATCCCTAAACCTATCATATGACTCAATCGACCCGAATTCTACATCTATTCAGTATTATCAAGCCCTAACCCGATAATAGATGATAATCAGACAAGTCCCCCCTTACCTTAGCCAAATTCTTGATCTTTGGTCTCTCCTCTTCAGTTCTCCTTCACGTTCCTCGTTCCCAAAACTTTTGTTCTTTCACGTTCTTTCTTTTCCCCAATCCTTTATTATTTTATGAAAATAATAATATTAAGGTTAGTAAAAACTTTACTATATCACACCCCCTTCTTTACTATTTCCTTACAGTGGCCCAATTGCCATAAACCATTATTTTCCATAAAATTCTTAATAATTCTAATTATTAATTCAATATTTCAAATTAAATTAATATTAAAATTATACGGATGTTACACACATCAACAAATTTTTTTTTGGTAATCAATGATGTATTTATAAATCATAAACAGAGTACCAACAGTACTCTGGAAATACAGAAGAAGAGGATAATGCCTCCAAAACACCAACACCAAATTACAGAAAATAAACCTAAATAAAATCTAGAGGATTATGATTCCATTCATAAAAATTACAATATACTCTATGTTTTGTTCCCAATGCTAGCCACCATCAAGAGAACATCTTGACACTAAGAACAATTTCCTCAATATCTCTAACATCATTGTTGAACAGAATATCATTTCTCTGTTTCCAAATACTCCAGCATGATGCCATCCAAAATGCCGCTGCTCTTCGAATTGAACAGTAGCTCCTCCTAATTTCCATCATATGCATAAAATGGCCAATACAATCAGAGCTTGTTATAGCATACAAACCAAACCACTCCATGTTTTTCCTTCACACCTCTCTTATAATTGGACAATTTAGGAATAAGTGTTTCATTCTTTTAGGCTTAAGTTTTTGTCTTATTCATGATGTAAAGAATTTTGGTGTATTTGAATGATGAACATGAATTTTGTAATGAAATTGGGATTGGATAAGGAATTATGTTTGTAATGAATTTTGAATGGGCTTTTTGTATGGATATTTGTATGGAATTGGTATTTAATTTTGGATAATGGTTTGATAAATGGGAAGATGGATAATTCAATTTGAATTTTGATGAATGTTGAATGATATTATGAACAAAACCCTTTTTCTTCAAATGAAAGTTTTAATCTTTTTCCTTCCAACTATTGCATCTAAACTTCAATGGCATAAGGAATGAGTGAAACTCGGATGATGTTTGGACGATATCAAATGAACTTGGTGAATATTCAGACATGGCATGAATACGGTGAATTGTTCTAATCTCGTAACTGAAATACCAAGAAATCTCACACAAATGCTTAAGAACTTTATTTCCCCTTGATTATTCTTGAACTTAAATCCACCTCAAGTCTAATGAACAAATTTCAATCAACTCGCATCTTCAATAAAACTCTTTATAATTTTCTTCAATTTTCGAATGACGAAATAAACGTCATTTATAACTTATGGCACGGATAAAGAGGGCAAATTTTAGGGTGGGAAGATTGATTTCCCCTTTGAAAAATCACTTCCAGAAGTTAAAATTAGTGGTGGAAATCGGTTTCCCACTTCTTGATAATCGATTTCCTCCTTGAAAAACTAGTTTTTGCTACAGATTCACATCTTATTTCAAACTTTCAATCTTTAAAAATGGCAACTTTCATATTTCTCAACCAAATGCAAAAGTTTAAAGATCAAAGTTGCTTAGAATTCAACAAGGAACTCAACCATGTGCTAAAAACAAATTAATATTGATTGTAGCTTTCGCATTTTTGATAAAACCAAAAGTAAGCTAATTTTTCAAGAGTTAATTTAAATGGCAATCAAACTCAAACAATGCCTATTTTCATAGGACTTTAGGTCACACCAATCATGTGAACAATAATGAGTCATGAATGAGCACATATGATAGCTTAAACTATGAGTTTTAAGTTCAAGATTTTCTTATCAAACGGGAAGAGATGGTAACCTCTTTAAATGATGTTCTAGTAATAAAGGAAGGATTATATGTGTTTCCTTGAACCTCTCTGGTGCTATTGATGTGCTTACCTTGCTTTGAACTACTCTCAATCTCTCTACCCAACTCAACACGTAAATACGACGGATGAAGATGGAGGGTGGTAGCGGATATGTTACAGATGTGATGTAAGGGTTTGGATAGCTTCTACATGGTGTATATGAAGTGTTTGGATGATTGGTTTGCAAAGAACTTGAGAGAAACTCAGAACTTGCAAGTTTGAGCCTAAAATGACAAAATGGAGGAGTGACTATTGAGATTTTTGTTTGGGGTATTTTTTAGGGTAGTGATTATGATGTACAACTTCAAAATGATGTTAGAAAGTTGTTGGAATGCTTGGTTGACATCCAGAACTTATGGAACTCAAAATGACTTGAAAAATGCAAAGTTGGAAAGAAGGAGAATCTCAAGTTGAGTGGTCACTTGGAGAATTCTAGTGTGTTTGTTGCAAGAGGCCAGGCTCTCTATTTATAGGCATAGATTAGGTTTTGTGGAGGGAAAAATCTGATCACAAGAAGTTCACATGTGATAGTTGTACCACTTTGCTTTTTCATGAAGAAATGTAAAAGTTATGGTTTCAATGGAAGGTACAAGCATGCTTAGATTTGTTGGTTGATTTCTCAACATTGTGAAGGCTTTCTTGTGACCTTCAAATTGCTCTTGTTGCTGAAGAAACAAGTTGGGAGCTCAATGAGAGTGGACTTTGTGATTAAAGTCACTTTTCCAAAATGGAAGTCATGGCTTTTTGCTTAAAATGGCATGATTCAATGGAAAATGATCAAAGCACTTGGATAATAGCTCAAAAGCAAGTGTAATATTCTGATTATGGTGTTTAGAATAAGCAAGAGGATCTGCAAGGAAGGAATCTTTCATTAAAAAATGATTTTGCTTCATAACTTTCTTATGTTCATGGCTTGCATTCAAGTGTTATGGAGCCTTCTTCACAAAATCATATCTCATGGCTCAAGTGATGAAAAATCATGATAATGGTCTCTTTGGAAAGCCCTTGCTATATACTTCAATCCACTTGTTGAAAGTTTTCCCAAACTCATTTTGGATCTTTGTGAAAAATGGCCAGAGTTGGAAGAAATCCATGTTAAAACACTTAAAATTTCTCTAAGTTTTTTTGAACATAAACTTCTTGATCCAATATCTCTCAAATAAATCATATTTTGAAGAAATGCTATAAGTGACAAAGTTGTTTGATTGATCAAAATCTACAACTTTCATGTGGGGATTTTTTAATTTGTAGGTGAAATTTGAAGTTCCCAAAATGAGGTCAAAATCACTTAAAACCATAATTTTGACTTTTGTTGACTTTTTTATCTTTGATTGATTTTCTTGATTTTTATTGATCAAATGAATTGAATAATAATATGTTGATAACATTGAACTTCAAAATTTCAAAGTTGACCAATTTCCTCAAAAGTCAAAGGTTGACCTACACAATTAACTTTTTCTAGATGAATTATAATTTTGTGGATTCCAATTGAATTAAGCTCTTCTCTTCAAATGAATTATATGAGTGGATTATAATGTTGAATTGAAGATCATTGAATCATAATTTGAGCCATGGAGCCATGTCCTGATAAAAAGTCAACTCTCCAGATGAATTGGGTCAAAACCCTAATTTGTGCACCAGATGAATTTGAAAGTTGTTGATTTTGATTTTGATTTAATATCAATTTAATATTTATGCAAAGCTATTTATTTTCCCTTGCAGTGGTAATCAAGCTTTTGTGATTGCATTTATTGGGACAAGTTCTTAATATAGGAAATGGCCAAAGTATTTGGGTTGGAAATCACAAGCCACACGAAGCTTGGTTTCAAGGAGGGCTGTGAATATGAACTAGTAATCTAAATTTGTAGTTAGTATGATTTTTATCTGGTTTTCCATTCATAGTTGTAAAGATTACTTATTTTGATATTTTTTTATTAAGGTGATTTTAATGAAGTGGACATTAACTCATTGTAACACCCCACACATACATGTCTAGAATAATATGCGTATAATGCTAATAATGGTACAAAAGCCGAATGTATCATGGCCAAAATAATACATAATACGTACTAGTACATAATCCAAAATACGAGAACTGGAAGGGCATGAAATAGAACAAACGATAACTACATCCAGCTAAGAACCATCAAGCAACTAATCCATCTTGACTTTACTTTGTTCTTGCCTCAAACCACCTAAAAAAGATAATTCGATTAGGGTGAGATTACTAAATCTCAGTGAGTCCACCTATACTATGGGTCCTCTCGATTCCATATGGTACATGCATCTATACGCCGAATCAACCATAGATTCTAGGTTTATCCTCACCTCCGGTACAAGTACGGAGCAAACATGTGATTCATCCACTATAGGATTCATCATATCACAAGTACACAATTAGTACAACAAACAAGTATTCAAACCCATACCCATGTACGGGGAATCCAGAAGTAGTAACAATCGGTCTACTTAGGTTGCACAACACACCCTCGATGAGTAACCAAGTTCCTATCGTCAAAAGACTCGCACAAGACCATCGCTAGATGAAACAGACGAATCCTACTTGGGTTCCATCAGTGACGAGTTACAGCAATGACATTGCCTATATGGCATCACGGCCCCGTCATTGTCCATACGCAATATGGTTTCTGCAAGTGCAAATACGTCCAGTTGACTGCACAAGCCCATCCGGGTAGGAGCCTAGTGATGTAGCCTATGTGGCACCACTGGAGGTGAGTTATCGAGGTGATATCGCCTAAGTGGCATCACTACTCCACCATACCAAGAACGCCAAGTGTATTTCGCAACTGAGACACGCCGTTAAGACTCTCACACGTACACTTGTAATGATAACTTAGGTGTGTTTATCATACCAGGAACGCCGATGTATTCCGCAAGTGAGACATGCCCTGTAGACACGTGTCTTATCACCTAGTAGTTTGGCCTACTCGGATTCAAGCATACATCACACCATGTGCTCATCAAACCACACAATACAACAACTCCTAATGTTCAACCGGAACAACGGACACTAATAATCATTCATAACATATCATATATCTAATTGCATTACATCATTTAGGCATAAACAAGTAGTCATGTATAATTGAATAACATCTTATAGAATTATGTATAATACGCATACACAAGTAGGTAAATATAATTCCGGAATTACATATCGTATTTCACCCCACGTACAAACTTTAGGTGTGTTATAATAGTCAGGGAGGAGCTCGGACCCCGTTACGGGACCAAACTACACTCAGGGGAAGCACAAATAAAATTTTGCACAGCAAAGTTCGCTTAGCGAGCTCCTAGCGCACTACCACATACGTAAAACAGAAAGGTTCCACTTTCGCAATCTCGCTTAGCTGGCTAGGCAAGCTTAGTGAGCTCGCGATTTCTGTATTTCACTCCCAGACCTCTCTTAGGGCCCGAGCTCGCTTAGCAAGATAGCGATTCTTCAGAAAATGCAGAACACACCAGTTCTACAATGGGGTGTTCCTACCCCCTCAATACCACCTGCATGTAACAATTCACATCTAAAACAACCAGTAGTTAACATGTACAACTGACACCCATCATTAAAACTTGTTAAACATCAAGATTACATGGATTATATCACAATCCCCAAATCCCAATATTCCTAAAAGAGTCAAAAACTTCATCTTCTATCTATGGACTCACCTTATTGGAATGGTGATGATAGAATCAAGCTTAAAGAGTAGAAGAAGGAAGATTTGGGGCTGATAATGATTGCATGCAAGATTGGAGATGATCTTGGCTCTTTTTCCTCCCTCTCAATTTCACATTTCTTCTCCCTTCCTTCTATTTCACAAATTGTGATTTTGGTAAGCAAGTGGAGTGAGTAATACACAAGGCAAGGGTTTAGTCCTATTTAATATGTGAAAAGACTATAATGCCCCTCATTATTACTAATTGGCTTATAACCCATATTAAGTTCATTAGAGTAATGTGTATCATGCTCATCCAATTTCTTTGTCACTACAAAATAATAACAACTATTGGATGAATATAACACCGTGTATTACACTCATGGTGTTTGTGTGGTATATAGTAGGATGAATTTTAAATATTTGAAAAAGATAAAGCTAATGGAATATGTAATTTTCTATAAATAATAAAAAATTTATAATATGTTGTTCCCTACTTCAAAACTGTCATATTCACCATACAAGCTTCACTAGATTTGTTGTTACCACCACTCAAAACAATCATATTCACCATATAAGTTTCATAGAAGCATCACTAGATTGGTTTTTACCACCACTCAAAAATGTCATATTCACCATACAAGTTTCTTAGAAGCTTCATGTTAAACACAACACTTCACTGAATTGAGTTTTTTTATTAAATAATTTTGGATTTTTTATTACACAAGCCCACATGCTCTATCTCGATTCTCCTGCTGGAGTTGGCTTCTCCTATTTCGCCAACACTTTTGATTATTTGTTTGTGAATGATGAAATTGTGGGTAATTTATTTTTTAAACTTCTGATTATTTATTTGTTTTGTGTTTTTGTTTGGTGGTATAAGCTATCAATTTATTTTGTAGTAGGCAATGGACTTTAAATTTCAGTTTAATAGATTTTATTTTAGAAAACATGAAAAACATAATTGTAACAACATATTAACAAATCAATTAGTTTTATACTCACTAAATCAATTTAATATAACATTCTAATTGTGATTTATAGCGAGAGATCACCTTGTTTTACTTAAGCATTGATTCAACAAATTTCCAATTTCAGAACCAATGATTTCTTTATCAGTGGGGAGCGTTATGTAGGAAGTATTTGTGTAAAATGACTTGTATTTTCCTTTTCAATATTCATTTATTAATTCTAGTTTATTTGTCTTCAGTTCACTATGCCCCTAAATTTGCACATCTCATTCTCCAAACCAAAGCCAACATAATTTTGAAGGGAATAGGGTGAGTCAACATTTATGACATTTTATATATTTGTTTAAACAATATGTTTGAAGAATAAGACTGGTTCATCTTTTGATATTTGTAGATAGGAATTCCTATTTTGGATTTTTTTACTGATTATAACTCCTCTATCAAGTTTTTTAAAGACATATTGACAAATATTAAGGTGAACATATCACCTCTCAAAGGAAGTTTGTAGCTATCCTACCATTACAAGGCAATATATATTTAATAAATCTACCGAGAGTTTCCAAGAAGCAAATACAAAATTTTCCGTGAATCTAAGTAAATAGTATTTAGATTTTTTTCAAAGGGAGAGATATGAAATTTAAAAAAGATTATGTAACACCCCATACATAACTGACTAGTATATTATGCATGAAACGTTATAAATTGATATTGAGTACATACAAAAGCTATAGATATAGAAAGATTCATATTAAATACAACATGAAATTCTACTAGGAAAAACAAAACATGTGTCTTCAATGGATCTGCACAGCGGAAAATAAGATTTGACGAGGTCTCCGAGCCATCACCACTTCCAAGTCTTTAGTCCAAACCTGCTACTGACCAAACGCTACTAAACTGCACCTGAAAAATATATAAGTTGATTGGGGAGAGATTACTAAATCTCAGTGAGTCCTCCTATCCTATGGGTCCACTCGGATCTAAAGGGTACATGCATCACAAAACCGAATCCACCATTGATTCGAGGTTTGTCCTCACATCTGGTACAAATACGGAGCAAACACATGATTCGTCCACCATAGGAGTCATCATATCACAAGTACACACAAATAGTACAACAAACACATATTCAAACCCATACCCATGTATGGGGAATCCAGAAGCGGTGACAACCAACTACCTAGGCCGCACACACACCCTCGGTGAGTCGCCAAGTACCTGTCTTCAAAAAGACTCGCACAAGACCATCGCTAGATGAAACAGGCGGATCCTACATGGAAGTTCATCCGTGACAAGTTACAACGGTGACATTGCCTACACGGCGTCACGGCCTCGTCATCATCCATATACAATATGGTTCCCCCAAGTGCGAATACGCCTAATTGACCGTACAAGTCCATCCGGTTAGGAGCCTAGTGGTGTAGCCTACATGGCTCATCTAGAGGTGAGTATCCAGGTGATATCGCCTAAGTGGCATCACTACTCCACCAGACCAATCACGCCAAGTGTGTTCTGCAAGTGAGACACGCCGTAAATACTCTCACAAGCACACTGCAATGGTAGCTCAGGTGTGTTTGTCATACCAAGAACGCCGATGTGTTCTGCAAGTGAGACACGCCCTATAGACTCTCACGAGCAAATCGCAATGGTAAATTGGAAACCAGTCCATACACAGTGGTGCCTTACCACTTAGTAGTGGCCCACTTCGGTTCTAGCATACCACACGAATAACAAGCGCAAAGTCATATAAGACAACAAATCCGAATGTTTAACCGAAACATTGGACATCAACACATTTTCATATCTTGTCTCACCATAGTATTCATAATCAATCACAAAGGAATAGACAAGAGTTATTGAATAAACATACTTAATATTATGCATAACATGCAACATAAGTAATCGAATTGAAAAGACAATAGCACGCGTCGTAAAGCACCACGCACGAGTCAAATAGAAGCATACTATTAGTCGGAGAAGAGCTCAGTTCCAAACATGGAGCCAAACTGCACTAAGGGGAAAGAATTAAAATTCTGCAATCAGCATCTTCCGCTTAGCGGACTCGCGATAATCTGGAGAATTACAACAACATCCGCTAAGCGACCGTAGTCCGCTTAGCGGACCATCATTATTGCAGAAAAATTCAGAACATAACAGTTCCGCAATGGGGTGTCTATACCCCTCAAAACCACCTGCATGCAATATTTTACAGCATATCCAGCCAGCATGTATCACATAGAATCACCAATTAGCAATTAATCATTTTTATCATTATGGATTCATGGATTTATCACTCAAACCCAAAACCCCAACATGCAAATTCCCACAAATTTTCCCCCTAGTCTCTAACTAAGGACTCACCATGGATTTAGAGAGGTTAAGATTGTGTTCTTGCTGCCATTGAACTCCCACCATAGTCAAAGTTTCACTTCATCTTCATCAAATCCGTTGCCACACCTTAACACACATTCATCATGGATCCATCAACTTCAAACCTATTTATCTCCATCAATACAGCACCTACGAATGCGAACCATATATGTAAATCATAGAGAATTTTGTTAGCTTTCCAACAAGACCAGAATCGTTACAATCGAAGTTATGAGCAAGAAGTTATGACCTGTTTTGTGAGTACTGTCCATGGTGTACGAAAATGGAACTTGAAGATGACATCCATGAGCTTCTCTTCTAAACTCCCTCCACTTTAGTTATAAAAATCTGATTTAGAAATACCATAATACCAAGCTTTATTTACTCTTATGCCATAAGTTCATGCAAGATGTGTTCAAAGTCCAATTTGTCCCCCAACTAAGCCATAACTACAATCTTGCCATTGGTTGGTTTCTAACCAACATCTTTCTATTCCAACTAACCTTCTCTTAATTATCATTAATCCATTATTTCCCTCTTAGCACTTCATAATTATATGAATAATCATGCCTAGACTAATATGGGGTATTACATTCTCCCCCCCTTAAATAGAATTCGTCCTCGAATTCCTTCCGTTCACCGCGAAAATTAACCCCTCATATCTATACAACCAAGGGAAATAATGTTACTCACATTCATCTTTAGATAATCTCACTACTCTGTCTGAGGATCATTCTATACGGAGAAACATAATCTTCCAAAATACTTGCGTCCCACTATACATGATTAGAAAGCTTAACCGTCAAGCAACACGTCTATTCAGGTACTTCGTCTTAACATACCTGGGGAAAGATCCTTTCAGGGTCCTTGACCTTCACTGCTCTGCACTGAAACTCCAGAACTTCAGAACCCTAGTAATCCACTCATGTTGGATATCTGCTATTCAAACTCTGCTGTGCTCACCCTTGTCTAACACACTTACTGATTCACTCAGGTTCCTTGAATTACTTCACATCCAAGACTTCTTGCCACAATATTCCTTTTTATGACGACACTTCAAATTATTCTCCACAAAAGTCCATACAATGACGTTAGGCGTTAGCCAAATGTCTTGGTCTTAACTTCTGGTTTCCAAAGTGTTAAGATGGTTGTCCCAAGTTTACCTTTACTTATACAACTGAATCTCCTTACTTTAACCCTTACTCAAGTTTAGACATAATAACTGTCACCGCAAACCACGAAGGTGTAACATCTTGCAACTATAGCCTTGACATTCGACAACTTCACACAAGATTCTACTGATGAGAGGTGAAATTCCACAGCTGACCTGTAACCATTGTCCAAGTCTTCCTGCGCGATCATAGTACACAAGACATAACCACAAAGAACTTGCGCCAACTGAAAATCCTCACTACTCTTCAGCATTCCGGCGATCACGATGCTATGTCCAACCCTTGTTGCTTACAAGCTCAACTGATAATCTACGAACATCGGACCATACGTCATCCACAAGGTCTCCTCCTAATCTGACTCATTGACAACATTTCTCGAGATTATGGTGGATTCTCGATAGACTGGAATGAACGAAACGCTGCTTCGACAATTTCCCTCAGGAAGATATTTTCATCCCAACATAAAATCCTACAAATAGCCCGTTCATTTCTACCCTAGACTTATTCGGTTCTTCCTTTATCCGTTGCGCTACTCTGATTCCAACAAGACACATACTTTTGAAATCCCCTGAGTCACGCTATATCCACAATCCACTTAGTTTCAATACTTTACTAAGCTTTACCCATTCCTTTAATAACAATAGTCCTTCCTCAAGATTCATACAACACACCGCATGACAAGACGTTAAGCACATTCGTTGCCAACTAGCACTCGAGGTTGAGTACTCTCTAGAGTCAAGTCTCTACTTACTCTATCATTCTAGGTCAGATCTATTCAACACGTCATTAGTCACACACTACGGTTCCATGACGTCGAAAGCCGTATTCTCCCTGACTTAGAGATTCGTCTCTCGCCATTGATTCCCACAGTGCATAACTTGTTATGTCTTCCCTTACCACAAGTCTTGTTACTTAAACAGTATAACGATCCCTTCATAACCTACTGCAGCTTATGATAACTCTAACAATTTTACATTGCTTCTTCCAATCAAAACGGCTTCATCCTCTTAGCGTAGTATCACCTCTGATAACTCGTGCGACCTACTGATATAACAATCCTCCCATAGTCACACTCCATCTATACAGTCATCTAATGCCTTTTTCACTTTGAATCTGACTTTAAACTGACTTCCTCGGCCGCATCCTTCATTGCAGTGCTTCTAACTGTCAGAGTGTAGCCACGATGCAAGAAATTGCACTTTGCACTTCCAGCATCTCTCTTATAGACTCCTTAGCAGCTCTCAAACCAAGATGTCTATGCTATACCAAGATTGACATTTCTTTACTCAGAGTATCTACAGACACTCTACCAGATACATCACACATAGAGCCGATCCAAGATACACTTCGCCTATTCTATCATTGGTCGCCAATGGTACATGATAGTCACTCACTATGCTGACTAGGATATCATGACCGCACATGAGTCCCACTCTAGACACTTATGCAAAATTGTCAACTTCACACTTCATGAAACGAGAATGTCTGCAAGGTATAATCTGACTCTAACTCGCGCGAGCACGATCATTCAGAGTCTCTATAAGCATAGTATCGAATCTTGATCCGTCACACCATCGCCTGTCTAGTTACTCCTCTACTATCGAGCGCGACGTATGGATCCTTATCCCACATACCCTATGAGAGTCTGGATCTGCGTCTCACGAGTGCCAAATCAGAATTCTACCTTGAGCTTCAGATCACCTTTATCCCACACATGTCGGAAAAAGGATGACTCACGCATCTTGCGCACGATAGCGATACTGTGGAATTATACCCGTCTGGTAGTACTGACATGGTGGTTCAACTTCGAGGCCATGTATCCAGGTAACCTACCTTAGTGGCGTATAATGATCTCCACGCGTATCCTATAGTCGCAACCGACAAGTGTCTGAACAGACCTCCAATAGGTTCATCATTCCTCAAATCCTTCGAATCACACTCCTCAGGATGCTAAAACCTGAGAGTGCTACACATCAAGGTTTACTTACTCGGAAGGCAATAAGCCAGGCACGAAGATTTAAGGTTCCAACTCGGATTATTATGCCATGCGCATACTCATTCGTCCAGCGCATGCATAAGAGATTCTAAGGAGAATTCAGTTCAGATAGGAATACTATGGTTCTTAACAACCACACAATTGTGATCATCCCACTGATACTCCAGATAGATGCTAGCTCTTACTCACCTAAACGCCCAACGCAAACGTAGTTCTATGGCTTCACTCGCGTTTAGATGAACCGCGACTAACAAGGAACTGAGGCTAATGCATTCCACACTTCTATATCATTCCATATTTCATCTAGCGTAGTTCTAGAACTTAAGTACGAAAGGAAAAGAACATAAATACGCATCCTCTTCTACCGACCGGGTATTCAAGCTTCACCCAATCGTAAGTTACCACATCCGCACGTTCTACCAACCTTTAACTATGTAACCACTCCCTCTTAGGATATCCCAAGTTGATTCAGAGTCTAATACTCTGCCCATCCAATTCCTGTCCGTAACAGCGTAATTATAAGGGTCTGACTTCTGTGTCTGCACTCCCAAAAGTTTTTTCGTCCCATCTGTTCATCAGTCACATCTGCCACCAGTAGCCTCATCGGTACTAGATCCTACTAACTTCCAACTCAACATCTTCATAGGAATCCCCTTACAACACTCCTACATAGATATTGCATGGATTTCCTTCGTTGTTACCAAAACTTAGAGAAAGTTCCACTTCATCCAACCAAACATTGAAAATTCCAATTGTCCCAAACCACACTAGATAGTCCGGCTATCACTGCTCCGCATCAAACGCTCCTCTTATGCCTGACAAATCGAACATTCCCTCTACTTATGTTGTCCAATCAATTCATTACCCATTCAACTCTTACTGCTTGGGTTCACAACACTTACAGGTTCACGAGTCCTCGTGGCGGCCTTGCCGTAATTCTACTGTCTTTCACTTAGTCGATGAGTTGATCAAGTTCAACGACTCAATGAGATATTAGTAAAAGCAGGCTAGCAACGCACACATGTGAGGAGGAAAGGAATTGCTAGTGATGTCTCATGGCTCGGCCGAGAATCGACAAGTATATTATGCATGAAACGTTATAAATTGATATTGAGTACATACAAAAGCTATAGATATAGAAAGATCCATATTAAATACAACATGAAATTCTACTAGGAAAAACAAAACATGTGTCTTCAATGGATCTGCACAGCGAAAAATGAGATCTGACGAGGTCTCCGAGCCATCACCACTTCCAAGTCTTTAGTCCAAACTTGCTACTGACCAAACGCTTCTAAACTGCACCTAAAAAAAATATAAGTTGATTTGGGTGAGATTACTAAATATCCGTGAGTCCTCCTATCCTATGGGTCCACTCGGATCTAAAGGGTACATGCATTACAAAACCGAATCCACCATTGATTCAGGGTTTGTCCTCACATCCGGTATAAATACGGAGCAAACACATGATTCGTCCACCATAGGAGTCATCATATCACAAGTACATACAAATAGTACAACAAACACATATGCAAACCCATACCCATGTATGGGGAATCCAGAAGTGGTGACAACCAACTACCTAGGCCGCACACACACCCTTAGTGAGTCGCCAAGTACCTGTCGTCAAAAAGACTCGCACAAGACCATCGCTAGATGAAACAGACGGATCCTACATGGAAGTTCATCCGTGACGAGTTACAGCGGTGACATTGCCTACACGGCGTCACGGCCTCGTCATCATCCATACGCAATATGGTTCCCGCAAGTGCGAATACGCCTAATTGACTGTACAAGCCCATCTAGTTAGGAGCCTAGTGGTGTAGCCTACATGGCTCCACTAAAGGTGAGTATCCAGGTGATATCGCCTAAGTGGCATCACTACTCCACCATACCAATCACGCCTAGTGTGTTCTGCAAGTGAGACACGCCGTAAAGACTCTCATAAGCACACTGCAATGGTAGCTCAGGTGTGTTTGTCATACCAAGAACGCCGATGTGTTCTGCAAGTGAGACACGCCCTATAGACTCTCACAAGCACATCGCAATGGTAAATTGGAAACCAGTCCATACATAGTGGTGCCTTACCACCTAGTAGTGGCCCACTTCGATTCTAGCATACCACACGCATAACAAGCGGAAAGTCATATAAGACAAATAATCTGAATGTTTAACTGAAACATTGGACATCAGCACATTTTCATATGTTGTCTCACCATAGTATTCATAATCAATCACAAAGGAATAGACAAGAGTTATTGAATAAACATACTTAATATTATGCATAACATGCAACATAAGTAATCGAATGGAAAAGACAATAGCACGCGTCGTAAAGCACCACGCAAGATTCAAACAGAAGCATACTATTAGTCAGAGAGGAGCTCGGTTCCAAACATGGAGCCAAACTGCACTCAGGGGAAAGAAATAAAATTCTACAATCAGCATCTTCTGCTTAGCGGCTCGTATCCGCTTAGCGGACTCGCGATAATCTGGAGAATTACAACAACACCCGCTAAGCGACCGTAGTCCGCTTAGCGGACCATCATTATTGCAGAAAAACTCAGAACATAACAGTTCCGCAATGGGGTGTCTATTCCCCTCAAAACCACCTGCATGCAATAATTTACAGCATATCCAGCCAGCATGTATCTTATAGAATCACCAATTAGCAATTAATCATTTTTATCATTATGGATTCATGGATTTATCACTCAAACCCAAAACCCCAACATGCAATTTCCCACAAAATTTCCCCAAGTCTCTAACTAAGGACTCACCATGGATTTAGAGAGGTTAAGATTGTGTTCTTGCTGCCATTGAACTCCCACCATAGTCAAAGTTTCACTTCATCTTCATCAAATCCGTAGCCACACCTTAACACACATTCAGCATGGATCCATCAACTTCAAACCTATTTATCTCCATCAATACAACACCTACCAATACGAACCATATATGCAAATCGTAGAGAATTTTGTTAGCTTTCCAACAAGACCAGAATCGTTACAATCAGAGTTATGAGCAAGACGTTATGACCTATTTTGTGAGTACTATCCATGGTGTACAAAAATGGAACTTGAAGATGACATCCATGAGCTTCTCTCCTAAACTCCCTCCACTTTAGTTATAAAAATCTGATTTAGAAACACCATAATACCATGCTTTATTTACTCTTATGCCATAAGTTCATGCAAGATGTGTTCAAAGTCCAATTTGTCCCCCAACTAAGCCATAACTACAATCTTGCCATTGGTTGGTTTCTAACCAACATCTTTCTATTCCAACTAACCTTCTCTTAATTATCATTAATCCATTATTTCCCTCTTAGCACTTCATAATTATATGAATAATCATGCCTAGACTAATATGGGGTATTACAGATCGCATTTTAATAATTGTTTTAAATTTTGCGTACAGGTGGTCAGAAACACAAAAACTTTTAACATGATTGTGACACTTGTCCAACGTCACCTAAAAATCAAGAATACCTAAAGGTATATGCAAGGTGGTTAAAATTGCGATCCAAAATCTAAAGTCTATAGATTTTACGTTTCTAGGTTTGCATTTCGTGTTAAATCGCAAGTAAAAATATTTATTTATGTAAAATCGTATTCTAGGACGATTTTAATGATTTAAATCACTTTGAAATATGTGAAATCGTGTAAAATCGTTCAATTTTACTCTTTGACCCGATTTTATTTATTTTAAGTCAATTTCAAAAACATATTTTATATTTTGACCCGATTTTAATGAAGTGGACATTGACTCATGGTGTTTGTTTGGTATATTGTAGGATGCATAATAAACATTTGAAAAAGATAATTCTCATGCAATTTGTAATTTTATATAAATATTAAACAGTTTATAATATGTTGTTCCCCATGTCAAAACTGTCATATTCACCATACAAGTTTCATAGAAGCTTTAATAGATTTGTTCTAACCACCACATCAAAACTGTCATATTCACCATACATGTTTGAAAGAAGCTTCATGTTAAACACAACACTTCACTTCATTTAGTTTTTTTATTAAATGATTTTGGATTTTTTATTATACAAGCCCACATGCTCTATCTTGATTCTCCTGCTGGAGTTGGCTTCTCCTATTTCGCCAACACTTCTAATTATTTATTTGTGATTGATGAAATTATGGTTAGTTTATATTTTAACACTTCTGATTATTTATTTGTTTCGCGTTTATGTTTAGTGATATAAACTACTAGATTATTTTGTAATAGGCAATGAACTTTAGATTTCAGCTTAATAGAATATGATTTTAGAAAACATGAAAAACATAACTTTAAGAACAATTTAACAAATCAATTAGTTTTATACTCACTAAATCAATTCAATTTAACATTCTAATTGTGATTTATAGCGAGAGATCACCTTGTTTTTCTTAAGCATTGATTCAACAAATTTCGAATCTCAGAACCAATGATTTCTTTATCGGTGGGGAGAGTTATATGTAGGTAGTATTTGTGTAAAATGACTTGTATTTTCCTTTTCAATATTCTTTTATTAATAAAATGACTTTTATTAATGCTAGTTTATTTGTCTTCAAGTCACTATGCACCTCAACTTGCACAACTCATTCTCCAAACCAATGCCAACATAAATTTGAAGGGGATAAGGGTGAGTCAAAATATATGACATTTTAAATATTTGTTTAAACAATATGTTTTAAGAATAAGACTGGTTCATCTTTTGATATTTATATATAGGAATTCCTATTTTGGATTTTTCAAAGATTACAACTCCTCTATCGAGATTTTTAAAGACATATTGACAAATATCAAGGTCAACTTATCTCCTCTTAAAAGAAGGTTTTAGCTATCCTACCATTAGAAGGTAATATATATTTAATAAATCTACCGAGAGTTTCCATGAAGCAAATACAAAATTGTCCGTGAATCTAAGTAAATAGTATTTAGATTTTTTTTCAAAGGGAGAGATATGAAATTAAAAAAGATTTGGTTTTAATAATTGATTTTAAATTTTGCGTACAGGTGACCAAATACATAAGCACTTTTAACATGATTGCTGACACTACTCCAACGCCGCCTAAAAATCAAGAATACCTAAAGGTATATGCAAGGTTGTTAAAATTGTGATATAAAATCTAATTTCTATATATTTTTGGTTTCTAGGTCAGCATTTCGTGTTAAATTGCAAGTAAAAATATTTTTTTTTTATGTAAAATCGTATTCTAGGGTGATATTAACGATTTCATTCTTTTGTCCCGATTTTATTTTTTTAGTCACATTTATAAAGTATATTTTATAATTTTCCCCATGAAAACTTCTTACACGCTTTATGATTTTACTCAGTTTCATATATTGGTTATATTATTGAAGAACTTTTATTATATAGAGATGAATTTAATCAAGTTAAATATGTGTGCGTGCGTGTGCACGCTTATGTGTATTTTGTTTGTGTGTCGTGTATATAGATTTTGTATTATTTTCACATGAGATAAACTCTATGATATTACGCTTTGATTTTAAATTTTGATTTTACCTATGCAAAACAAGTCAAGGTAAAAACTCAATTCTGACAACCTTGGGTACATGCATTTCATCCAATCAGAACTTTACATTATTATGTCAGATAAATATTCCATCTTATGGTAGCCCTCATTTTTTATTTAGCAAACGAGTGAGAACGCTTATGTATGCATAAGAGATGAAACAAATGCCTACATGAATATGAAAAGAACGCAAAAAGATTTAAATGTCGTGCTTTAGGGATCAAAAGTTTGTCACTGTGTCGTTCTTAAGTTATTTAATTTACAAAATCGGAGTGTTTTAGTTAAAAGTTTTTGTTGAGTAGGGAAAAAAATTCAATAATGTACTAGGGTTCTCCTGTATAATCCCTAAATTCAGTTGATTATTACCATCTCTATTCTATGGACGCTTGTATGGGTTCTATTATTCAGATAATACCTTATTACCAATTTTTTACTTCCTAATTTTAGTATCATTTTAATATTTAATATTTATGCAAACCTGTTTATTTACCCTGGAAGTGGTGATCAACTTTTGGTGATTGCACTTATTAGGACTGGTTCTTGATATAGGAAATGGCCAAAGTTTTAAGGTTGGAAATCAAAAGCCACATAAAGCTTGGTTTCAAGGAGGGCTCTGAATATGAACCAGTAATCTAAATTTGTAGTCAGAATAATTTTTATCTTGTCTTCCATTCAAAGCTGTAAAAATAACTTATTTTGATATTTACTTGTTAAGGTGGCTCCATGGACCCAAGAATATGGGGAAATCCTAACATTTGAACCAATATAAGGTGCAGGTCATTGATATAGAGCTTTTCAACCGGAGAGAACATTTGTGATGTGGAAGGTATTTTTTAAAGGAAAACCACTTCCAAAGAGACCCCTCCTTCATTATAAAAATTTATATTAATACAAAAAGTGTTTTATAAATATGTTTCATTAAATTTTTTATTTGAATACATTTTTTTGTGATTTTAATGAAGTGGACATTGACTCATGGTGTTTGTTTGGTATATAGTAAGATGTATATTAAACATTTAAAAAAGATAAAGCTAATGCAATCCGTAATTGTATATAAATATCAAACATTTTATAATATGTTGCTCCCCAGTTCAAAATTGTCATATTCACCATACAAGTTTCATAGAAGCTTCACTATATTTGTTGTTACCACCACTTCAAAACTGTCATATTCATAATACAAGTTTGATAGTGAAGGTAGAGAAAAACATAAGAAAGGGGGGGTTTGAATTGTGTTCTTTACAAAATAAATTTACCCTTTATATATATCTTTTCTTTCTTCTTGGTATCTCATTTTCTGGATAAGCTTAGATTGTCGTTGCGGAAGCCTAATAGAATTAATACGACATAACCAATGAGATACATAGTCAATTTAACTTCTTAACTCCATCAGACCTTCTGACTTTGCTCAGTACAAGTCTGAAGATATTCTGCCTGAATGTTCTAAGTTAAATGAATGATGCAGAAGATAAAACACACATTCATTTTTATCCTTGTTCACCATCTCAATAAGGCTACCTCCAGTATACCCTCCTCAGGTGATTTTGCCTCTCTCATTAGAGGACTTAATCCACTATAACCAAACTGATTACATCTGCACAATCAACCGTCGTGACTAACTTCTTGCGCAGCCAACTGCTGTGACTAACCCTGCACAAGCTACCCGCGAGTAACTAAACAAGATATAATGTTCAGTGATCTCAACAAGATATAATGTTCATCAACCTAGTAACTCCTGCACA
Source organism: Vicia villosa (assembly GCF_029867415.1). NCBI lineage: Eukaryota > Viridiplantae > Streptophyta > Magnoliopsida > Fabales > Fabaceae > Vicia > Vicia villosa. The sequence continues at coordinate 49,242,515 of NC_081183.1, read as the reverse complement.
AGCCAACTTCTCGTGACTAACAACCTGAATAATAAACCGTTCAGGGATTTCCACGAGATATAACGTTTATTAATTCAGAAACCTCTAAGACTAAACTAGTCCTAGACTTCTTGAGACTTCTGACCCAACTGGCCTCTCAAGGAACTGTTATAGAGTAACTTCAAATGACAGTGTTCAGAATTGCTTCTATAAAGCGTTAATCACAACTGTGACATTTCACTAATATTTAGTACTGAATATTTGAACTCGAGGATTTGGTTAATCTTCAGTGCATGAGTTCACTGTGTTGTGTTGGTGTTCTTTTTGTATGTGTCAATTCTTTGATGCCCACACCACACACTTAAAGGAGTGATTATATATATATATATATATATATATATATATATCTTCAGACTTTTGCCTGTTTAATCTTGGTTATTGGAGAGAGCAATAAATGCTTGCGTGTTTGCTTTTTTTTTTTTGCTTTTGTTTTCTCCAATGAGCTGCATGTGGATAGCCTCTTCAATCATCCTTGAGAATGATTATGTCTTTAACGGTATCTTTCTTTTTGAATCAGGCTACATGATCTTCTGTTTAGCTCTTGTATCAGTATGCTTGCAGCAGTTTTGGTGCTTGATCATAAGTTGCTTTAAGTCTTGAGCATTTTTGCATTTGTTCATCTTTAGGCATTAAGTTCTGATGGTACTTGTAGTGAATCATCTTCTGAAAACAGAATCACATAATTAGAGTACCACATTTACTTATACAAAATTTATTTGCTTGTTATCTTCAAAACACTACAAATATGATTAGAACCATACTATGTTCTAACAGATAGAAGCTTCATGTTAAACACACCACTTCATTGGATTGAGTTTTTTATTAAATGATTTTGGAATTTTTATTATACAAGCCCACATTCTCTATCTCGATTCTACTATTGGAGTTGGCTTCTCCTGTTTCGACAAAACTTTTAATTGTTTGTTTGTAATTGATGAAATTACGGGTAATTTATTTTTTAACACTTCTGATGATTTATTTGTCTTGTGTTTTTGTTTAGTGGTATAAACTACTAGTTTATTTTGTAATAGGCAATGGACTTTAGATTTCAGTTTAATAGAATATGATTTTAGAAAACATGAAAAACATAAATTTAAGAACATTTTAATAAATAAATTAGTTTTGTGCTCACCAAAACAATTCAATCTAACATTCTAATTGTGATTTATAGCAAGAGATCACACTTTTTTCTTAAGCATTGATTCAACAAATTTACAATTTCAGAACCAATGATTTCTTTATCGGTAGGGAGAGTTATGTAGGTAGTATTTGTGTAAAATGACTTGTATTTTCCTTTTCTATATTCTTTTATTAATGCTAGTTTATTTGTCTTCAGGTTACTATGCACCCCAACTTGCACAACTCATTCTCCAAACCAAAGCCAACATAAATTTGAAGAGGATAGGGGTTAATCAACATATATGACATTTTAAATATTTGGTAAAACAATATGTTTGAAGAATAAGACTAATTAATCTTTTAATACTTGTAGATTGGAAATCCTCTTTTGGATTTTGATACCTATTCCAACTCCTCTGTCGAGTTTTTTTAAGACACATTGACAAATTTCAAGGTGAATAAATCACCTCCTAAAAGAATTTTGTAGTTACCCTACCTTTAGAAGGCAATAAATTTACCGAGAGTTTCCAAGAAGCAAATACAAAATTGTCCGTGAATGTAAGTAAATAGTATTTCGATTTTTTCAAAGGGAGAAATATGAGATTAAAAAAGATTACATTTTAATAATTGATTTTAAATTTCGCGTTCAGGTGATCATATACACAAACACTTTAAACATGATTGCTGACACTTGTCCAACGGCGTCTAAAAATTAAGAATACCTAAACGTATATGCAAGATTTTTTAAATTGCGATATAAAATCTAAATTTTGTAGATTTTACATTTCTTTGTCTGCTTATCGTGTTAAATCAAAGGTAAAAATCTCTTTTATGTAAAATCGTATTGTAGGATGATTTTATTGATTTCAATCACTTTGAAATATGTGAAATCATGTAAAATAGTTTAAAATCGTTCGACTTTACTCTTTAACAAAATTTTATTTTTTTAGTCAAATTTTAAAAAGGTTAGTTTATAATTTAGCCCATGAAAAATTCTTACACGCTTTTTCCTCTTACTCATTTTCATATATTGGTTATATTATTGAAGAACTTTTATTATCTAGAGATGAATTTAATCAAGTTGAATACGTACGCCGACGTGCGTGTGCGTGCTGTCGCTACCGCGAAAAATGGAATCAGAGTCGCCACTAATATATTCATCCCATCGCGGGAAAGGAATATCAGAAAACCTAACTCAGAACAAGAACAAGGTCTTTCGACCAGAGAACAGGGCACGGGAGTCGGTTACGCAAGGGGAAGGTGCTAGCACCCCTCACGCCCATCGTACTCGATGGTATCCACCTATGTTTGTTTCTATCTAAAGGGTGTATCTATGTCTAAACCTAAATGCGAATGAATGCAAAAGAAATACGGGGAAAAGAAGGAATTATTTACAAGTGTGCTCGCTTAGGCCCCGCGACCCAATGCCTACGTATCCTTTTCAAGAATCAGAACGACCGTAGTTCGGCTCCATAGTTTCCATTTGTTTTGTGTTTTTTAGTTGAACAGAGGTTAAGGTCGCAATCCACGATGCTCGACCTTTGGAGACTTACACGCCTACTTTTGGAAAGGACTTAACTTGTTCTTAAGCGCCTAACAAGGCAAAAGAATGAACTTGGGTTTGTGTTTTTTATGTAACTACATGATGAACAAAACCCAATACAAGGTTTCGCACCACTTCGTCACTTTGTTTTAATTTGAGCCTTTATTAAGTGTTTTAAGTGTTTTTGGTTGGGTATTTTTTAAGGGAATTTACTTTGCAATTAGAATCACATAAAATGTATAATGATCGAGAAGCAGATTAGGGAATGAATCCCACTCACTTCTATCCCATTATGTAATGATCGAGAAGCAGATTAGGGAATGAATCCCACTCACTTCTCCCCCATTAATTAATGTTTGAGAAACAGATTAGGGAATGAATCCCACTCATTTCTCTCCCATTAAGTAGTGACCGAGAAACAGATTAGGGAATGAATCCCACTCATTTCTATGCCACTAAGTGATTGAGAAACAGATTAGGGAATGAATCCCACTCATTTCTCTATCATTTTCTTAATGTGATTCGCCTCTTTATTTATTAATGTTTTAATGTTGAAAAAGAAAAAGAATGAAAGAGGGGAGACTAACCTATTTTCTAGCCTAGTTGTTATTCTAGTCTAAGTCTAATGTTAACATGGTGATGAAATATATTCTAAAAGGAGCTACAAATGATACTATCAAAATGCGCCAAAATTATGGCCAAAAACAAATAACAAGAACACACAACCATTATACAAAAATAGCATGAAAACGATACAAAAGCATAAGAGAAGCATTAGTACAAAGTTAACCTAAGAATACTACTATTTTTATGGGTTTTTTTAATGTTAAGGGAAATCTAATTCAAGTATAAATTGTACTAAAAGACCTAAAAGCTAATAAGCCTAAACTAGTATTTTTACTATGTTCTTAACATGAAAAAATTCTAAAACTAAAGTTAATCTTAAAATCACCTAATTAAACTACCGAATTTTATTATTGATTTTGTTGTTTCTTAGAACCTAAAAGAAAATGGGAAAAAAACTATAGGAAGAAACCTAATTCTAACAATTTTCTATGGAGTCAGGGGGTATAAACTTGGAGTTATGGGCGCAGATGGCAACCAGCGCAGGCCCAGGACAGTATTGGCCCAAAGGATCTTTTTTGTTTGACAGCATTTTCTTTTACACGAAAATTGGGCTTTCATGGGGTGAGTTCTAGCAATTCGTACACAGCCCAAAGCATCATTCACTTTTTGTTTGATCCAATATTGAACTTTATTCAGATTAATGGTCCACTAATCAGATTTTTCTTAATATTCTAGTTGACATTAAACTAACTACGATTAATCCTCATTCAATATTACATTAACCTCAATTAGCATCAACTAATACTATTAAATTATGATTAAGCAAAAAATAAAAATAAATAGAAAAGAGAATTAGGTTTACTTGTGACGCTCCCAATTCTCTGAGATTCTTCTCCTTCTCACTCGCGGCCGAAGCGGCACCGGGAATCGGCATCGGAGATTCACTCCTCACTCTCAGCCGTCTCTTCTCCGCTCAAGATCTCTCCTTCAACGAACCCGACGCCTTTCTCCTTCTCCGATTACACTTCTCCGGTGCGACGCCATCACCGCCCCTTGTTCTCGTTCTCTCGATCTCCTTCTTCCCCTCAATCTCTTCTCTGGTCAAAGATGTCCCCCTCTCACCTCGCAAGCGTTCTCAATCCGTTCCTTCTGAATTCATCTCTCGTCTCTCCGATGAACATCCTCTGCGTCTCTCCGTCTCACGCTCTATGTTCTCGAATCTCCGAAAACAAATCCGGTTCTAGTTCGATGAAGATGAAGAGCGAACAAATTGACTTCGGTTTCCAGGTATTTCATTATCTTCCTTTCTCGCTGCGATTCCTTCTCTGCTTCACCGATCTCTCCTCCTTCTTGAATCCCATTCAGTGGTGTTCTTCTTCTGGTTTGTTGTTGTTGTTGTTGCGAAATCGACGGTGCAAAGTGAATATGAGAATCGTGATAGGAAGATAATGTCGTTGCGTATCGCAGATGAAAATGTGTTGTGATGTGTGTTGTTTGTTGATGCAGTTGATGCAGTATTGTGCGACGATGAAGATTGATGATTGTCAAGATTGAAGAGTTTGCGAAGGTTTTTGGTGATTTTCTGTTATGGTGAGTGGTTGAAGATGAGGATGGTGAAGGAGTGAAGAAGATGGTGAAATTGCAAAGATGAATGAAGGTGATGGGGGAAGAATGAAGATGGATGATTGAAGATGGTGAATTTTTGTGTTATGGTGGAGAGGATGCGTGTGTGATGAATGGAAGCAGAGTGAAGGCGTGGGTGATGATGAATGTAGAAATGAAGAATGGTTAAGAGTGTGAAGATTGAAGAAGCTCAAGTTATATAGAGGTTCAGGTTCCAATTCTCTTCTCATTTTTCTGTTATGAATTAGTTGCTGGTAGTTAGGATTGGTAAGAAATCTGTTATTTTTGTTTTGGTGGTTATGAGAATTCTGTTATTGTGGTTTTCTGTTAGAAGGTTAAGGTAGTTAGTTAGTTACAAGTGCAAAAAGTTTGTTATAGGTCAGTTGAGAATCTGTTAGAGGTAGTTAAAACTGTTGGGAGTTAGTTTAGGGTTGGAATAATTCTGTTATGAGGATAGAGTTAGCAGTTGGTTTTTATTATTAAGAGTTGTATTCTGAACTGATTTTCTATTGCAGAGCTATCTTTTGTCTTGGATGATGATGGTTGCTCGGAGTTGGAAGTGAAACTGCAGATTAAAGGCCGAGACCGAAACTGTTACGAGGTGAATGAGTTTCTTTTTTTTTTGTTGCGTTTTTTGGATTCGATAGTTCCCTCTTAGACTTTTTCTCTTGATTGCATGCTTAGATTGTGCAGGCTGCTCTCCCTTTATCTCTTCCTGTTTGTTCTTTTTGTGAGTTGCATTTCGTACGCGCCGTATATGCGGTTTTGAATCTGGACTGTCAGCTTTGATGTGCAATGACTTTCATTTCTTCTTTTATTTCCTGAATCGATGCCGTTTGCTTTTGGTTTCGAGGTGCAGGTCTGTTTGTCTTTTTCTTGTGGTTCAGAATTGTGTATGCTAATATATGGAGCAGGCCTATTTTAGTTCTGAATTGTAGGAGCTGGAGATTTTTGGACAGTATGAAATGGGTTTTTTTTCTTTATGGTATGTGGAAACTGTTGGTTATGTTGCTTATCCATATGTAGGGTTGTTAGTAGGTTAATGGGGTGTTTGAATGCAGGTTTGGCATAACTTGAAGAAGAAGGAATAGCGGGGCAGCATCATGAAGGGCAAGGCAGATTTGGAATGAATCGGGATCACGATGAAGATGAAGTTACGATGGAATTTAGGGAGTATTGTGTAATTATTTCTTGGCAATTTTGATGTAATGTGAAAGATGAAATTTGTAATGAGACCCTTTTTTATGAACTCTTTGTTTGTAATTGAATGAACATTGATGGAGTTTTGATGGAAACTTGAACTTGAACCAATTGTAAAGAAACAATAAGAAAAGCGAAAAACTCCTGTTTTTTTTAGTTTTGCATCACATTTGATTTTGGTTGCATATGGAAACATAATGATTTTGATGATGGCTATGGTGTTTTGAACTTGAAATGGTGCATGGAACTTGAATGAAGTCTGCCTTTTCTCTTGTATTGAATTCACTAGGATGCAGGTAATGGATTTGTTGGAATGTGAAGCAATTGAATAGTGCTATGGTTTTGGTTTGTTTTTGATGGTTTTGCGTAGTGAATCAGATAAAATTGTAATGGGCATGGTACATGATCACCCTGTAATCCTTTGAAGTCAAATGACAAGTCTCCAACCATTAAAGCAATCTTCTCTTTCAAATTTATCTTGAAGTTCCCACGAAGTTTCTTTCTCTTTTAAATGTAGGTGTAAACTTTCACTTTCTCCAATTTGCATTCAATCTTCCGAATGAATCGAACCAAACTATTAATGGTAGATACCATGAAGCGATGCTTGTAGTAGAAGAACCCTCTTAGATGAATCTAGGCCTCAAACTCAAACAAAATGGGTAACCAGGTATTCCAAGCGTGGAAACCCTAGAGATCACCAGGTGTCTAGAGAAATAAACCCCAGGGCAAGAATTCCATCTAATTAAGTAATCTTCTAATGAATGAGCCATTAACATCATCTGGTCAAGTGCAAGACACGCTCTTCGAAGAAATAAATAACCTTGTGCCAACATTTACGCAAGACCTCAATTTATTCCATGATCCATGATCCCATGTTTTTAGATGTTAATGATGCATGAGTTATGTTAATGCCCTAATGAAGAGATGCATATGAATGTGAAGATTAAGCCAGTTAGAAATAAATATGTGGGAAAATTTTAGGGTGCAACACGTGCGTGTGCACACTTATGTGTATTTGGTCAGTGTATCGTGTATATAAATTTTATATTATTTTCACATGAAATAAACTTTATGATTTTAGGCTTTTATTTTACGTTTTGATTTTACCTAGGAAAATTAAGTCAAGGTAAAAACTCGATTCTCACAACCCTGGGTATATGCATTTCATCCAATCGGAACTTTACGTTGTTATGTCATGTAAATATTCCATCTTATGGTAGTCCTCATTTTTTATTTAGAAAACGGGTGAGAAGGCTTATGTATGCATAATAGTTGAAACAAATGCCTACATGAATATGAAAAAAATGCAAAAAGCCATACCTTTCATGCTTGTAGGGATCAAAAGTTGGTCACTGTGTCGTTCGTAAGTTATTTAATTTACTAAATCAGAGTGTTTTAGTTAAAAAAATTGTTGAGTAGTGATAAAAATTCCATTATGTACTAGGGTTCTCCTGTATAATCTAAAAATTCAGTTGATTATAACCATCTTTATTCTATGGACGCTTGTATGGGTTCTAATATTCAGATAATACCATATTACAATTTCTTTACCTTCATAATTTTAGTATCAATTTAGTATTTAATATTTATACAAACCACCTTTTTATTTACCCTGGCAATGGTGATAAAGTTTTCAGGTTGGTGATCACAAGCCACATGAAGCATGGTTTCAAGGAGGGCGGTGAATATGAACCAGTAATCTAAATTTCTAGTCAGAACGATATTTATCTTGTCTTTCATTCATAGCTGTAAAAATAACTTATTTTGATATTTACTTGTTAAGGTGGCTCCATGGACCCAAGAATATGGGGAAATCCAAACATTTGAACCAATATAAGCTGCAGGTCATTAATCTATAGCTTTTCAACTGGAGAGAACAATTTTTATGTGGAAGGTATTTTTTTAAGGAAAACCACTTCCAAAGAGAACCCTCTTTCATTATAAATATTTATATTAATATAAAAAGTTTTTTATAAATATGTGTCATTATATTTTTTATTTGAATATATTTTTTGTGATTTTAATGAAGTGGACATTCACTCATGATGTTTGTTTGGTATATAGTAAGATGAATATTAAACATTTGAAAAAGATAAAGCTAATGCAATATGTAATTTTATATAAATATTAAACATTTTATAATATGATGTTCCCCACTTCAAAACTGTCAGATTCACCATACAAGTTTTATACATGCTTCACTAGTTTTTTGTTCCCATCACTTCAAAACTGTCATATTCACCATACAAGTTTGATAGAAGCTTCATGTTAAACACAACACTTCACTGGATTGAGCTTTTTTATTAAATAATTTTGGATTTTTTATTATACAAGCGCAAATGCTCTATCTCGATTCTCCTACTGGAGTTGGCTTCTCCTGTTTCGCCAAAACTTCTAATTATTTGTTTGTGATTGATGAAATTATGAGTTATTTTTTAACACTTCTTATTATTTATTTGTTTTGTGTTTTTGTTTAGTGGTATAAACTACTTGTTTATTTTGTAATAGGCAATGGACTTTAGATTTCAGTTTAATAGAATATGATTTTAGAAAACATGAAAAACATAAATTTAAGAACATTTTAACAAATCAATTAGTTTTGTGCACATTAAAACAATTCAATTTAACATTCTAATTGTGATTTATAGCAAGAGATCACCTTGTTTTTCTTAAGCATTGATTCAACAAATTTCCAATTTCAGAACCAATGATTTCTTTATCGGTGGGGAGAGTTATGTAGGTAGTATTTGTGTAAAATGACTTGTATTTTGCTTTTCAATATTCTTTTATTAATGCTAGTTTATTTGTCTTCAGGTTACTATGCACCCCAACTTGCAAAGCTCATTCTCCAAACCAAAGCCAACATAAATTTGAAGGGGATATGGGTTAGTCAACATATATGACATTTTAAATATTTGGTCAAACAATATGTTTGAAGAATAATACTAATTAATCTTTTGATACTTGTAGATCGGAAATCCTCTTTTGGATTTTGATATCGATTCCAACTCCATTGTCGAGTTTTTTAATGACACACTGACTAATTTCGAGGCCAATAAATCACCTCTAAAAAGAATTTTGTAGCTACCCTACATTTAGAAGGCAATATATATTTGATAAATTTACTGAGAGTTTCCAAGAAGCTAATACAAAATTGTCTGTGAATGTAAGTAAATAGTATTTAGATTTTTTTCAAAGGGAGAGATATGAGATTAAAAAAGATTACATTTTAATAATTGATTTTAAATTTCGCATACAGATGATCAGATACACAAACACTTTTAACATGATTGCTGACACTTGTCCAACGGCACCTAAAAATCAAGAATACCTAAAGGTATATGCAAGGTTGTTAAAATTGTGATATAAAATCTAAATTCTATAGATTTTACGTCTCTAGGTCTGCTTTTCGTGTTAAATCAAAGGTTAAAAGCTCTTTTATGAAAAATTGTATTCTGGGATGATTTTAATGATTTCAATCACTTTGAAATATGTGAAATCGTGTAAAATAGTTTAAAATCGTTTGATTCTACTCTTAAACCTGATTTTATTTTTTTTAGTCAAATTTTAAAAAGGTTATTTTATAATTTAGCCCATGAGAACTTCTTACACGCTTTTTCCTCTTACTCACTTTCATATATTGGTTTTATTATTGAAGAACTTTTAATGTCTAGAGATGCATTTAATCAAGTTAAATATGTACGCGTGCGTGCGTGCGCGCGCTTATGTGTATTTGGTAAGTGTATCGGGTATATAAATTTTATATTATCTTCACATTAGATAAACTTTATGATTTTAGGCTTTTATTTTACGTTTTGATTTTACCTAGGAAAAATAAGTCAAGGTAAAAACTCGATTCTGACAACCTTGGGTATGTGCATTTCATCCAATCGGAACTTTACATTGTTATGTCAGGTAAATATTCCATCTTATGGTAGTCCTCATTTTTTATTTAGAAAACGGGTGAGAAGGCTTATGTATGCATAATAGTTGAAACAAATGCCTACATGAATATGAAAAAAATGCAAAAAGCCATACCTTTCATGCTTGTAGGGATCAAAAGTTGGTCACTGTGTCGTTCGTAAGTTATTTAATTTACTAAATCAGAGTGTTTTAGTTAAAAAAATTGTTGAGTAGTGATAAAAATTCCATTATGTACTAGGGTTCTCCTGTATAATCTCAAAATTCAGTTGATTATAACCATCTTTATTCTATGGACGCTTGTATGGGTTCTAATATTCAGATAATACCATATTACAATTTCTTTACCTTCATAGTTTTAGTATCAATTTAGTATTTAATATTTATACAAACCACCTTTTTATTTACCCTGGCAATGGTGATAAAGTTTTCAGGTTGGTGATCACAAGCCACATGAAGCATGGTTTCAAGGAGGGCGGTGAATATGAACCAGTAATCTAAATTTCTAGTCAGAACGATATTTATCTTGTCTTTCATTCATAGCTGTAAAAATAACTTATTTTGATATTTACTTGTTAAGGTGGCTCCATGGACCCAAGAATATGGGGAAATCCAAACATTTGAACCAATATAAGCTGCAGGTCATTAATCTATAGCTTTTCAACTGGAGAGAACGATTTTTATGTGGAAGGTATTTTTTTAAGGAAAACCACTTCCAAAGAGAACCCTCTTTCATTATAAATATTTATATTAATATAAAAAGTTTTTTATAAATATGTGTCATTATATTTTTTATTTGAATATATTTTTTGTGATTTTAATGAAGTGGACATTCACTCATGATGTTTGTTTGGTATATAGTAAGATGAATATTAAACATTTGAAAAAGATAAAGCTAATGCAATCTGTAATTTTATATAAATATTAAACATTTTATAATATGATGTTCCCCACTTCAAAACTGTCATATTCACCATACAAATTTTATACATGCTTCACTAGTTTTTTGTTCCCATCACTTCAAAACTGTCATATTCACCATACAAGTTTGATAGAAGCTTCATGTTAAACACAACACTTCACTGGATTGAGCTTTTTTATTAAATAATTTTGGATTTTTTATTATACAAGCGCAAATGCTCTATCTCGATTCTCCTACTGGAGTTGGCTTCTCCTGTTTCGCCAAAACTTCTAATTATTTGTTTGTGATTGATGAAATTATGAGTTATTTTTTAACACTTCTTATTATTTATTTGTTTTGTGTTTTTGTTTAGTGGTATAAACTACTAGTTTATTTTGTAATAGGCAATGGACTTTAGATTTCAGTTTAATAGAATATGATTTTAGAAAACATGAAAAACATAAATTTAAGAACATTTTAACAAATCAATTAGTTTTGTGCACATTAAAACAATTCAATTTAACATTCTAATTGTGATTTATAGCAAGAGATCACCTTGTTTTTCTTAAGCATTGATTCAACAAATTTCCAATTTCAGAACCAATGATTTCTTTATCGGTGGGGAGAGTTATGTAGGTAGTATTTGTGTAAAATGACTTGTATTTTGCTTTTCAATATTCTTTTATTAATGCTAGTTTATTTGTCTTCAGGTTACTATGCACCCCAACTTGCAAAGCTCATTCTCCAAACCAAAGCCAACATAAATTTGAAGGGGATATGGGTTAGTCAACATATATGACATTTTAAATATTTGGTCAAACAATATGTTTGAAGAATAATACTAATTAATCTTTTGATACTTGTAGATCGGAAATCCTCTTTTGGATTTTGATATCGATTCCAACTCCATTGTCGAGTTTTTTAATGACACACTGACTAATTTCGAGGCCAATAAATCACCTCTAAAAAGAATTTTGTAGCTACCCTACATTTAGAAGGCAATATATATTTGATAAATTTACTGAGAGTTTCCAAGAAGCTAATACAAAATTGTCTGTGAATGTAAGTAAATAGTATTTAGATTTTTTTCAAAGGGAGAGATATGAGATTAAAAAAGATTACATTTTAATAATTGATTTTAAATTTCGCATACAGATGATCAGATACACAAACACTTTTAACATGATTGCTGACACTTGTCCAACGGCACCTAAAAATCAAGAATACCTAAAGGTATATGCAAGGTTGTTAAAATTGTGATATAAAATCTAAATTCTATAGATTTTACGTCTCTAGGTCTGCTTTTCGTGTTAAATCAAAGGTTAAAAGCTCTTTTATGAAAAATTGTATTCTGGGATGATTTTAATGATTTCAATCACTTTGAAATATGTGAAATCGTGTAAAATAGTTTAAAATCGTTTGATTCTACTCTTAAACCTGATTTTATTTTTTTTAGTCAAATTTTAAAAAGGTTATTTTATAATTTAGCCCATGAGAACTTCTTACACGCTTTTTCCTCTTACTCACTTTCATATATTGGTTTTATTATTGAAGAACTTTTAATGTCTAGAGATGCATTTAATCAAGTTAAATATGTACGCGTGCGTGCGTGCGCGCGCTTATGTGTATTTGGTAAGTGTATCGGGTATATAAATTTTATATTATCTTCACATTAGATAAACTTTATGATTTTAGGCTTTTATTTTACGTTTTGATTTTACCTAGGAAAAATAAGTCAAGGTAAAAACTCGATTCTGACAACCTTGGGTATGTGCATTTCATCCAATCGGAACTTTACATTGTTATGTCAGGTAAATATTCCATCTTATGGTAGTCCTCATTTTTTATTTAGAAAACGGGTGAGAAGGCTTATGTATGCATAATAGTTGAAACAAATGCCTACATGAATATGAAAAAAATGCAAAAAGCCATACCTTTCATGCTTGTAGGGATCAAAAGTTGGTCACTGTGTCGTTCGTAAGTTATTTAATTTACTAAATCAGAGTGTTTTAGTTAAAAAAATTGTTGAGTAGTGATAAAAATTCCATTATGTACTAGGGTTCTCCTGTATAATCTCAAAATTCAGTTGATTATAACCATCTTTATTCTATGGACGCTTGTATGGGTTCTAATATTCAGATAATACCATATTACAATTTCTTTACCTTCATAGTTTTAGTATCAATTTAGTATTTAATATTTATACAAACCACCTTTTTATTTACCCTGGCAATGGTGATAAAGTTTTCAGGTTGGTGATCACAAGCCACATGAAGCATGGTTTCAAGGAGGGCGGTGAATATGAACCAGTAATCTAAATTTCTAGTCAGAACGATATTTATCTTGTCTTTCATTCATAGCTGTAAAAATAACTTATTTTGATATTTACTTGTTAAGGTGGCTCCATGGACCCAAGAATATGGGGAAATCCAAACATTTGAACCAATATAAGCTGCAGGTCATTAATCTATAGCTTTTCAACTGGAGAGAACGATTTTTATGTGGAAGGTATTTTTTTAAGGAAAACCACTTCCAAAGAGAACCCTCTTTCATTATAAATATTTATATTAATATAAAAAGTTTTTTATAAATATGTGTCATTATATTTTTTATTTGAATATATTTTTTGTGATTTTAATGAAGTGGACATTCACTCATGATGTTTGTTTGGTATATAGTAAGATGAATATTAAACATTTGAAAAAGATAAAGCTAATGCAATCTGTAATTTTATATAAATATTAAACATTTTATAATATGATGTTCCCCACTTCAAAACTGTCATATTCACCATACAAATTTTATACATGCTTCACTAGTTTTTTGTTCCCATCACTTCAAAACTGTCATATTCACCATACAAGTTTGATAGAAGCTTCATGTTAAACACAACACTTCACTGGATTGAGCTTTTTTATTAAATAATTTTGGATTTTTTATTATACAAGCGCAAATGCTCTATCTCGATTCTCCTACTGGAGTTGGCTTCTCCTGTTTCGCCAAAACTTCTAATTATTTGTTTGTGATTGATGAAATTATGAGTTATTTTTTAACACTTCTTATTATTTATTTGTTTTGTGTTTTTGTTTAGTGGTATAAACTACTAGTTTATTTTGTAATAGGCAATGGACTTTAGATTTCAGTTTAATAGAATATGATTTTAGAAAACATGAAAAACATAAATTTAAGAACATTTTAACAAATCAATTAGTTTTGTGCACATTAAAACAATTCAATTTAACATTCTAATTGTGATTTATAGCAAGAGATCACCTTGTTTTTCTTAAGCATTGATTCAACAAATTTCCAATTTCAGAACCAATGATTTCTTTATCGGTGGGGAGAGTTATGTAGGTAGTATTTGTGTAAAATGACTTGTATTTTGCTTTTCAATATTCTTTTATTAATGCTAGTTTATTTGTCTTCAGGTTACTATGCACCCCAACTTGCAAAGCTCATTCTCCAAACCAAAGCCAACATAAATTTGAAGGGGATATGGGTTAGTCAACATATATGACATTTTAAATATTTGGTCAAACAATATGTTTGAAGAATAATACTAATTAATCTTTTGATACTTGTAGATCGGAAATCCTCTTTTGGATTTTGATATCGATTCCAACTCCATTGTCGAGTTTTTTAATGACACACTGACTAATTTCGAGGCCAATAAATCACCTCTAAAAAGAATTTTGTAGCTACCCTACATTTAGAAGGCAATATATATTTGATAAATTTACTGAGAGTTTCCAAGAAGCTAATACAAAATTGTCTGTGAATGTAAGTAAATAGTATTTAGATTTTTTTCAAAGGGAGAGATATGAGATTAAAAAAGATTACATTTTAATAATTGATTTTAAATTTCGCATACAGATGATCAGATACACAAACACTTTTAACATGATTGCTGACACTTGTCCAACGGCACCTAAAAATCAAGAATACCTAAAGGTATATGCAAGGTTGTTAAAATTGTGATATAAAATCTAAATTCTATAGATTTTACGTCTCTAGGTCTGCTTTTCGTGTTAAATCAAAGGTTAAAAGCTCTTTTATGAAAAATTGTATTCTGGGATGATTTTAATGATTTCAATCACTTTGAAATATGTGAAATCGTGTAAAATAGTTTAAAATCGTTTGATTCTACTCTTAAACCTGATTTTATTTTTTTTAGTCAAATTTTAAAAAGGTTATTTTATAATTTAGCCCATGAGAACTTCTTACACGCTTTTTCCTCTTACTCACTTTCATATATTGGTTTTATTATTGAAGAACTTTTAATGTCTAGAGATGCATTTAATCAAGTTAAATATGTACGCGTGCGTGCGTGCGCGCGCTTATGTGTATTTGGTAAGTGTATCGGGTATATAAATTTTATATTATCTTCACATTAGATAAACTTTATGATTTTAGGCTTTTATTTTACGTTTTGATTTTACCTAGGAAAAATAAGTCAAGGTAAAAACTCGATTCTGACAACCTTGGGTATGTGCATTTCATCCAATCGGAACTTTACATTGTTATGTCAGGTAAATATTCCATCTTATGGTAGTCCTCATTTTTTATTTAGAAAACGGGTGAGAAGGCTTATGTATGCATAATAGTTGAAACAAATGCCTACATGAATATGAAAAAAATGCAAAAAGCCATACCTTTCATGCTTGTAGGGATCAAAAGTTGGTCACTGTGTCGTTCGTAAGTTATTTAATTTACTAAATCAGAGTGTTTTAGTTAAAAAAATTGTTGAGTAGTGATAAAAATTCCATTATGTACTAGGGTTCTCCTGTATAATCTCAAAATTCAGTTGATTATAACCATCTTTATTCTATGGACGCTTGTATGGGTTCTAATATTCAGATAATACCATATTACAATTTCTTTACCTTCATAGTTTTAGTATCAATTTAGTATTTAATATTTATACAAACCACCTTTTTATTTACCCTGGCAATGGTGATAAAGTTTTCAGGTTGGTGATCACAAGCCACATGAAGCATGGTTTCAAGGAGGGCGGTGAATATGAACCAGTAATCTAAATTTCTAGTCAGAACGATATTTATCTTGTCTTTCATTCATAGCTGTAAAAATAACTTATTTTGATATTTACTTGTTAAGGTGGCTCCATGGACCCAAGAATATGGGGAAATCCAAACATTTGAACCAATATAAGCTGCAGGTCATTAATCTATAGCTTTTCAACTGGAGAGAACGATTTTTATGTGGAAGGTATTTTTTTAAGGAAAACCACTTCCAAAGAGAACCCTCTTTCATTATAAATATTTATATTAATATAAAAAGTTTTTTATAAATATGTGTCATTATATTTTTTATTTGAATATATTTTTTGTGATTTTAATGAAGTGGACATTCACTCATGATGTTTGTTTGGTATATAGTAAGATGAATATTAAACATTTGAAAAAGATAAAGCTAATGCAATCTGTAATTTTATATAAATATTAAACATTTTATAATATGATGTTCCCCACTTCAAAACTGTCATATTCACCATACAAATTTTATACATGCTTCACTAGTTTTTTGTTCCCATCACTTCAAAACTGTCATATTCACCATACAAGTTTGATAGAAGCTTCATGTTAAACACAACACTTCACTGGATTGAGCTTTTTTATTAAATAATTTTGGATTTTTTATTATACAAGCGCAAATGCTCTATCTCGATTCTCCTACTGGAGTTGGCTTCTCCTGTTTCGCCAAAACTTCTAATTATTTGTTTGTGATTGATGAAATTATGAGTTATTTTTTAACACTTCTTATTATTTATTTGTTTTGTGTTTTTGTTTAGTGGTATAAACTACTAGTTTATTTTGTAATAGGCAATGGACTTTAGATTTCAGTTTAATAGAATATGATTTTAGAAAACATGAAAAACATAAATTTAAGAACATTTTAACAAATCAATTAGTTTTGTGCACATTAAAACAATTCAATTTAACATTCTAATTGTGATTTATAGCAAGAGATCACCTTGTTTTTCTTAAGCATTGATTCAACAAATTTCCAATTTCAGAACCAATGATTTCTTTATCGGTGGGGAGAGTTATGTAGGTAGTATTTGTGTAAAATGACTTGTATTTTGCTTTTCAATATTCTTTTATTAATGCTAGTTTATTTGTCTTCAGGTTACTATGCACCCCAACTTGCAAAGCTCATTCTCCAAACCAAAGCCAACATAAATTTGAAGGGGATATGGGTTAGTCAACATATATGACATTTTAAATATTTGGTCAAACAATATGTTTGAAGAATAATACTAATTAATCTTTTGATACTTGTAGATCGGAAATCCTCTTTTGGATTTTGATATCGATTCCAACTCCATTGTCGAGTTTTTTAATGACACACTGACTAATTTCGAGGCCAATAAATCACCTCTAAAAAGAATTTTGTAGCTACCCTACATTTAGAAGGCAATATATATTTGATAAATTTACTGAGAGTTTCCAAGAAGCTAATACAAAATTGTCTGTGAATGTAAGTAAATAGTATTTAGATTTTTTTCAAAGGGAGAGATATGAGATTAAAAAAGATTACATTTTAATAATTGATTTTAAATTTCGCATACAGATGATCAGATACACAAACACTTTTAACATGATTGCTGACACTTGTCCAACGGCACCTAAAAATCAAGAATACCTAAAGGTATATGCAAGGTTGTTAAAATTGTGATATAAAATCTAAATTCTATAGATTTTACGTCTCTAGGTCTGCTTTTCGTGTTAAATCAAAGGTTAAAAGCTCTTTTATGAAAAATTGTATTCTGGGATGATTTTAATGATTTCAATCACTTTGAAATATGTGAAATCGTGTAAAATAGTTTAAAATCGTTTGATTCTACTCTTAAACCTGATTTTATTTTTTTTAGTCAAATTTTAAAAAGGTTATTTTATAATTTAGCCCATGAGAACTTCTTACACGCTTTTTCCTCTTACTCACTTTCATATATTGGTTTTATTATTGAAGAACTTTTAATGTCTAGAGATGCATTTAATCAAGTTAAATATGTACGCGTGCGTGCGTGCGCGCGCTTATGTGTATTTGGTAAGTGTATCGGGTATATAAATTTTATATTATCTTCACATTAGATAAACTTTATGATTTTAGGCTTTTATTTTACGTTTTGATTTTACCTAGGAAAAATAAGTCAAGGTAAAAACTCGATTCTGACAACCTTGGGTATGTGCATTTCATCCAATCGGAACTTTACATTGTTATGTCAGGTAAATATTCCATCTTATGGTAGTCCTCATTTTTTATTTAGAAAACGGGTGAGAAGGCTTATGTATGCATAATAGTTGAAACAAATGCCTACATGAATATGAAAAAAATGCAAAAAGCCATACCTTTCATGCTTGTAGGGATCAAAAGTTGGTCACTGTGTCGTTCGTAAGTTATTTAATTTACTAAATCAGAGTGTTTTAGTTAAAAAAATTGTTGAGTAGTGATAAAAATTCCATTATGTACTAGGGTTCTCCTGTATAATCTCAAAATTCAGTTGATTATAACCATCTTTATTCTATGGACGCTTGTATGGGTTCTAATATTCAGATAATACCATATTACAATTTCTTTACCTTCATAGTTTTAGTATCAATTTAGTATTTAATATTTATACAAACCACCTTTTTATTTACCCTGGCAATGGTGATAAAGTTTTCAGGTTGGTGATCACAAGCCACATGAAGCATGGTTTCAAGGAGGGCGGTGAATATGAACCAGTAATCTAAATTTCTAGTCAGAACGATATTTATCTTGTCTTTCATTCATAGCTGTAAAAATAACTTATTTTGATATTTACTTGTTAAGGTGGCTCCATGGACCCAAGAATATGGGGAAATCCAAACATTTGAACCAATATAAGCTGCAGGTCATTAATCTATAGCTTTTCAACTGGAGAGAACGATTTTTATGTGGAAGGTATTTTTTTAAGGAAAACCACTTCCAAAGAGAACCCTCTTTCATTATAAATATTTATATTAATATAAAAAGTTTTTTATAAATATGTGTCATTATATTTTTTATTTGAATATATTTTTTGTGATTTTAATGAAGTGGACATTCACTCATGATGTTTGTTTGGTATATAGTAAGATGAATATTAAACATTTGAAAAAGATAAAGCTAATGCAATCTGTAATTTTATATAAATATTAAACATTTTATAATATGATGTTCCCCACTTCAAAACTGTCATATTCACCATACAAATTTTATACATGCTTCACTAGTTTTTTGTTCCCATCACTTCAAAACTGTCATATTCACCATACAAGTTTGATAGAAGCTTCATGTTAAACACAACACTTCACTGGATTGAGCTTTTTTATTAAATAATTTTGGATTTTTTATTATACAAGCGCAAATGCTCTATCTCGATTCTCCTACTGGAGTTGGCTTCTCCTGTTTCGCCAAAACTTCTAATTATTTGTTTGTGATTGATGAAATTATGAGTTATTTTTTAACACTTCTTATTATTTATTTGTTTTGTGTTTTTGTTTAGTGGTATAAACTACTAGTTTATTTTGTAATAGGCAATGGACTTTAGATTTCAGTTTAATAGAATATGATTTTAGAAAACATGAAAAACATAAATTTAAGAACATTTTAACAAATCAATTAGTTTTGTGCACATTAAAACAATTCAATTTAACATTCTAATTGTGATTTATAGCAAGAGATCACCTTGTTTTTCTTAAGCATTGATTCAACAAATTTCCAATTTCAGAACCAATGATTTCTTTATCGGTGGGGAGAGTTATGTAGGTAGTATTTGTGTAAAATGACTTGTATTTTGCTTTTCAATATTCTTTTATTAATGCTAGTTTATTTGTCTTCAGGTTACTATGCACCCCAACTTGCAAAGCTCATTCTCCAAACCAAAGCCAACATAAATTTGAAGGGGATATGGGTTAGTCAACATATATGACATTTTAAATATTTGGTCAAACAATATGTTTGAAGAATAATACTAATTAATCTTTTGATACTTGTAGATCGGAAATCCTCTTTTGGATTTTGATATCGATTCCAACTCCATTGTCGAGTTTTTTAATGACACACTGACTAATTTCGAGGCCAATAAATCACCTCTAAAAAGAATTTTGTAGCTACCCTACATTTAGAAGGCAATATATATTTGATAAATTTACTGAGAGTTTCCAAGAAGCTAATACAAAATTGTCTGTGAATGTAAGTAAATAGTATTTAGATTTTTTTCAAAGGGAGAGATATGAGATTAAAAAAGATTACATTTTAATAATTGATTTTAAATTTCGCATACAGATGATCAGATACACAAACACTTTTAACATGATTGCTGACACTTGTCCAACGGCACCTAAAAATCAAGAATACCTAAAGGTATATGCAAGGTTGTTAAAATTGTGATATAAAATCTAAATTCTATAGATTTTACGTTTCTAGGTCTGCTTTTCGTGTTAAATCAAAGGTTAAAAGCTCTTTTATGAAAAATTGTATTCTGGGATGATTTTAATGATTTCAATCACTTTGAAATATGTGAAATCGTGTAAAATAGTTTAAAATCGTTTGATTCTACTCTTAAACCTGATTTTATTTTTTTTAGTCAAATTTTAAAAAGGTTATTTTATAATTTAGCCCATGAGAACTTCTTACACGCTTTTTCCTCTTACTCACTTTCATATATTGGTTTTATTATTGAAGAACTTTTAATGTCTAGAGATGCATTTAATCAAGTTAAATATGTACGCGTGCGTGCGTGCGCGCGCTTATGTGTATTTGGTAAGTGTATCGGGTATATAAATTTTATATTATCTTCACATTAGATAAACTTTATGATTTTAGGCTTTTATTTTACGTTTTGATTTTACCTAGGAAAAATAAGTCAAGGTAAAAACTCGATTCTGACAACCTTGGGTATGTGCATTTCATCCAATCGGAACTTTACATTGTTATGTCAGGTAAATATTCCATCTTATGGTAGTCCTCATTTTTTATTTAGAAAACGGGTGAGAAGGCTTATGTATGCATAATAGTTGAAACAAATGCCTACATGAATATGAAAAAAATGCAAAAAGCCATACCTTTCATGCTTGTAGGGATCAAAAGTTGGTCACTGTGTCGTTCGTAAGTTATTTAATTTACTAAATCGGAGTGTTTTAGTTAAAAAAATTGTTGAGTAGTGATAAAAATTCCATTATGTACTAGGGTTCTCCTGTATAATCTCAAAATTCAGTTGATTATAACCATCTTTATTCTATGGACGCTTGTATGGGTTCTAATATTCAGATAATACCATATTACAATTTCTTTACCTTCATAGTTTTAGTATCAATTTAGTATTTAATATTTATACAAACCACCTTTTTATTTACCCTGGCAATGGTGATAAAGTTTTCAGGTTGGTGA